>NC_137928.1:15603014-15618014 GCF_963457725.1 Sprattus sprattus | reverse complement strand
TGGGAATTTAAGATCCTTGTCAATGTACAAAGGAAATAAAAAATGACTTTGGGCGTGTGGATTTTTTTTTTTAACACCTTTTAGCGTTTCAAGATCATCACCTCTCCCTCTCTCTCTTTCTAACTGTCTCTCCGCTGAGGACTCTATTTTTCCAAAGACCCTCACCTCTATAAGACCCTCTCCTGTATAAGACCCTCTCCTGTATAAGAGCCTCTCCTCTATAAGAGCCTCTCCTCTATAAGACCCTCTCCTCTATAAGACCCTGTAGAATAATTTCCCAATAATGTAATAACTCCCGATAATGTAATACAAATTCCTTCATAAGTCCCTTAAACATGTAGTAAAACCTGATAATGTAATAATACCCCGATAATGTAATAAAGTGCATTTCCCAATAATTTTGCTGAACCTGATAATGTAATAATTACCTGATATTGTAATAACTTTGGTTGGTGCTGTAGCATCAGGTCTCCAGTTTCAGAGGTCCAAACAGTGAAGCTGTCCAGAGACCTGCTGCTTCACTATTAGCAGATACAGTATATATTTTATATGATTGCGAATGCACAATTTTTACAATGGTGAAAGGGATATTCAGTTGGTTGTAGCGCCATTCCTATTACGTGGCATTGCGTGCAGAGGCAACTTAACAGACAACCGTTAATCCCGCCCACACTGAAAATCGTGTTGTGCCAGACCCTTGTACAGCTTCTTGCTGTACAGGTTTGGCTTGCGAGGCTAAAGGCCTATACCATTGGGATCAAAATATGAGCAAAACAATAGTGGGTGGTTGTCTACACAGCATCACTACTTGGTCTGAATAACTGGTGTCCCAACATTTCAGCACTGACCAAAGTTTTTACAATATCAGGAATTTATTACATTATCAGGTTCTGCAAAATTGAGGCTAACCTGATAATGTAATAACTTCCAATTAATGTAACATTTTATTACATTATTGGTATGGCGATTGTTACATTATCAGGTTCTACAGACCCTCTCCTCTATAAGACCCTCTCCTGTATAAGACCCTCTCCTCTATAAGACCCTCTCCTCTATAAGACCCTCTCCTGTATAAGACCCTCTCCTCTATAACACCCTCTCTTCTATAAGACCCTCTCCTGTATAAGACCCTCTCCTCTATAAGAGCCTCTCCTCTTCTATAAGACCCTCTCCTCTATAAGACCCTCTCCTCTATAAGACCCTCTCTTCTATAAGACCCTCTCCTGTATAAGAGCCTCTCCTCTATAAGAGCCTCTCCTCTTCTATAAGACCCTCTCCTCTATAAGGCCCTCTCCTCTATAAGACCCTCTCCTCTCTAAGACCCTCTCCTCTATAAGGCCCTCTCTTCTTCTATAAGAGCCTCTCCTCTATAAGACCCTCTCCTCTATAAGACCCTCTCTTCTTCTATAAGAGCCTCTCCTCTATAAGGCCCTCTCCTCTATAAGACCCTCTCTTCTTCTATAAGAGCCTCTCCTCTATAAGACCATCTCCTTGAACAGGTGACTGGGGGGCCAGGGGGCATTCAGAATCCATCTGCCCCAGGTGCTATGGCCAGTGGGCCTGCATAATCTCCCTCCCCCTGGTGCTATGGCCAGTGGTGGAGGGGTGGCAGTCCTCAGGTGTCCTCCGTTCTCCCTCCCCTCTCCATTCAGGACCTGAGCCCCAGAGAGGGAGAGAGTCGGAGCCTGAGCCCCAGGTAGGGAGAGAGTCAGGGCCTGAGCCCCAGTGAGGGAGAGAGTCTGGGCCTGGCTTCAGTTAATGAGGAGGAAGCACAGAGCGTGACTAATACCGGCTGCCCGGGTTGAAACACACAGGGTCAGAGGGAAGGAGACTGAACTGTCACTCACTTTAACTCTCCCTCTTTCCCTGTCTCCCTTTCTCTCGAACTCTCTCTCTCCCTATCCCCCTCTATCTCTCTCTCTAACTCTCCCTCTTTCCCTCTCCCCCTCTATCTCTCTCTCTCTCCAACTCTCCCTCTAACTCTCCCTCTCTTTCTAACTCTCCCTCTTACCCTCTCCCCCCTCTCTCTCTATCTAACTGTCACTCTCTCCCTCTTCCTCTGATTGTGCCTCCTTTCTATTCATCCTCCTCCTCTCTCTATCCATCTGTTTCTCACTCCCTCTGATTGTGTCTCTTTCATCCTCTACCTCTTCTTTCTCTCTTTCTGTCCCTCTCTCTCCTTCCCCTCTTCTCTATCTCTCTCTGTTTCACTATCTGTTCTCTCTTCTCCCCCTTCTTTCTCTATCTATTTCTCCTTTTCCCTCTGTCTCCCTCTCCCTCGCTCTTTTTCGCTATCTGCTCTCCAGGCAGCACAGCAGTGGGCATTCGAATGGACACAGTCAATAACAGCAAGTGCTTTCCATTAGCCACCAGCCAAATGTGGTCCATCCCACATCCCCTCGCCATGTGGTTGATAACATGAGGAGTGTGTGTGTTTGTGTGTGTGCATTTGTGTGTGTGTGTATGTGTGTACTGGGGGGTTGGTAAAAGTGAGAGTGTGTGGGGGGGGGAGGGCATAGCAGGGGTGACTGTGCCTTGTCAACAAGCCCGGTGATTAGCTTTTATGTAAACAGTGAACAATTTAGACTTGGAGAGCGCTCAAGTGGAGGTTTTTTTTCTTTTTTTCTTCTGTGAGTGTGTGTGTGTGTGTGTGTGTGTGCGTGCGTGCGTGCGTGCGTGTGTGCGTGTGCGTGTGTGTGTGTGTGTTTGTGTCTGTGTGTGTGTGTGTCATTTGTCTGTGTCTCGATGGAGAGTTTTTTTCTCTGTAACATGTGTTATACAGGACACATCAGTCTCATAAAGCATCTGCTCTTAAAGTATGCATGGCTCATTTGCCTTGACTGATTTTTTTTTCTTTTTCTGAATAACATTCTAAAAAGCCATTTCCATAGTCTAGCATCATTTAAAAAGAGTCATTTTAATGACTTTCATGCAGTCTTAATGCTTGAGGTTTAAAGAACTTTGTTGAGATTACAGTCACCTTCAACACACACAAGGACAAAATTCGATCACCTCATGAATTAAAAGTTCTCCCCGTGGCTTTCTCCTTAACGCTTGTTCAGTTGTGCGTGGTGCCTTCATCAAGAGCTTTTTCTTTATTCTGAACACATCCCCCCGACTTTCAAATGCCGGAGCAGGAGGAACAAGAACAGCGGGTACACACATCCAAAATTATTCATCTCCTTAAATGCAACGCCTTTCATTTAAAAGACAACGACGCCTCAGAACAGAAAGGCCCGACATTCTTCACCCTCTCTGCTTTTATTCAGTTTCTTTTTCTCAGCAAAGTCTGGGTGTTGTAGGTAAAATGGGTACCATTCTCATATGGGAGTACCAGATTATGTAGGTATCTTACTCAGTGAGCAGGCGCCGGGTGAATGTGGGTGCAATTGTGTATGAATTGTGATATTGTCTTCACGAGGGTCACCAAGACACACTGGTGCTGTCCTTGCAACAGCAACAATATGTTGGTAATCTCACCCGATTGGACAGGGATCAACCATTCAACACAAAGGCAGATCAATTAAGTTGATAATCCACAAATCAGTCTCATTAAATATATCAGTCTCATAAAATATATTATACTATCAATTTGGAACTCTGATTAATAATTAAATTAATAACTACAAACAAAGTTACCTTAATAATAGTAAGGTTGAAGGTCATTGGAGTTCTGAATAGAAGAGGTTGAAAACGTCCATTCTTGTGTAACATTAAATAAACCAGCGTATATAAATCAAAGTATTTATTACACAATGATAAAGAAATAACACACAATATGTAATCTAGCTAAATGTATCTAACTAATTAATTGAAGAAGTATATGTATGTGTAAGGGAGAGGGAGTGTGTGTGTGAGCGAGCTTGTAAACTCGGTGTTGCGCTTTAGGAGCGCGCCTGAAAGTATGTGTGTGTGTGCCTTTGTCTGACCACGTAGTTCCGCGTGCATGTGTATACGCGTTCGTGAACATACATGTGTGGTGTCAGCGCGAAGTTTGATTTTGTGCTTCGCGTGTGTGGCTATATGAAGGCCAATGTATTTGTAATCGTATGTGATTTAAGATGCCATGTTAGAAGAGGGAAGTGGTTAGTAACGCATGCAAGTCCCGATGTATATGAGAAGCAATCATAACGTTAACCCTTAGATGGTGTGGCGAAGCCAACTACCAACTAACAATGAAAGTATATAACAGTTATGTTTGGTAAACAAAACAGATACAATACATGAACAATGGCATATGTAAACAGTCCTATGCTTAGCCAGGTTGTGAATAAACTGGGATAGCTAGCTGCCCAGTCGATGATTTTACCAGTCCTTTGGAAAAGTGCTGTGCTGGCGTATCCGACGCTGAGGAGGCAGAGAAGAGATGATGCTGTCCGGAGATGGAGAAAGTTGTCCTTGTTGTGAAGTCTTTGTTTCACTGCAGTTCAGTTCGGAGGAGTTGATCGCTCGGAATGCTGCAGTATCACGAATACTGTTGTGCTTTGTTCCCGTTGCAGAGTTAGCTGGCAGGTCTTATTGTTAGCTGCTTTGCTAAACTTACTTTGTCTCAGTTAGCGGGCAGTGTTTGGCTAACGAGAGATTGTCTTTGTTGAGAACAAAAGAGTAGGCCTTCACCAGTTGATGGTGGAAGGACGGAGACGCTCTTTGGCCAACGCCAAGAGATAGAGAGGTGTGAGCTGGCCAACGCCAGAGTAGAGAGAGTTCGCAAAGAGATAGAATGTATGTTTAACGCAGCTTATAAGGGAAAAGGTGCGTCACGGTTTTACCACCTTGTTTTCAGCCAATTACTGTCTTGCAGATAAGACTTTAGGTGATAAGGGAATTGTGGGTAATGAAGTCTTTTGTAGGACTACCGACAGTGTGGAGTGTGTTAGCCTACAGAAGCCTAAGTGCGGTGTGTGTTAGCCGTACAGAGGTCTGGGCGCAATGTGTTAGACGTACAGACGTCTGGGCGCAGAGTGTGTGGAGTGTGTTAGACGTACAGACGTCTGGGCGCAGAGTGTGATAGATGTACAGAAGTCTGGGTGCAGTCTGTTATAGACGTACAAACGTCTGGGCGCGGAGTGTGTGGAGTGTGTTAGCCTACAGAAGTCTGGAATGGATCAGGCCCATGTATGGTCGCTTTCATTATCCTTAACTCTATTAACTTTTATGCCTCTCTCTCTCTAGTGATTCCATAAATAATAATTGCTAAATATTACCAAACATCCATGCCTTTCAATTTCCTAAATGGAGTCAGCCTGTTAAAATCCTCCTTATTTAGGAAACCACGAGTTAGAAGGCATGCTTTTAACAAGTCAGTGGAGTCATCGATCTCTGAGAGACTGTTTTGGTGTGTGTGTGTTTGTGTGTATGTGTGTGTGTGTGTGTGTGTGTGTGTGTGTGTGTGTGTGTGTGTGTATGTGTGTGTGTGTGTGTGTGTGTGTGTGTGTGTGTGTGTGTGTGTGTGTGTGTGTGTGTGTGTGTGTGTGTGTGTGTGTGAGGGACTGTTTTCGTACCTTTTTCATTTGCCGTGTCATAGATCAAGGTGTTATGACGGCGGAGACCAGGAGGCCACATAAACAACCCAGCACACAGCATGACCCCTTTTAGTCTCCTAATGGAAGAGAGAGCCTATAGCCTGCTTACGGTAAGCCAATAAAACTGATAGAGGCAATATTGCATTCGCACAACAAATTACCCACAAGCTGGAAGGATAAGTGTCACTTTAGCACGGCAGGCACATGTTTTTGTCAGAGGATTGATGCGTCATGAATCACACGGCGATGGTGGCGTGGCAGTCGCTGATGGTGGCGGTCCACCCGTTTGTGTTATGCATGTGTGGGGGTCTGTCAGCGGCGCAATCTGCTATGGCAGCCGGGAGACGCAATTCATTATTATTTCATAAGCGAGAAGCGCGCCAGAGACAAATCAGCCGAGGTGTCAACACATGGGGTCTCTGAGACAGAATCACAGATTGGACAAACCCCTTACTAGCCTATCCAGGAGCCCAGCTGGTGGCCATTTTCTTGCCGATTCATTGGAAGGAGGTTGAGTTTTAAGATGACTCATCTTGTATGTGCGAGTGTATGAGAGAGAGAGAGAAAGAGTGTATGTGTGTGTGTGTGTGTGTGTGTGTTTGTGGCTGTGTTTGTGTGTAAAAGAGAGCGGGAGAGTGTGTGAGTGGGCAGGGTTTGTGTCTGAAGGAGAGATAGAGCGAGGGAGTGTGTGTGTGTGTGTGTGAGTGGGCAGGATTTGTGTCTGAAGGAGAGAAGGAGCGAGGGAGAGTGAGTGTGTGTGTGTGTGTGTGTGTGTGTGTGTGTGTGTGTGTGTGTGTGTGTGTGTGATTGTGTGTGTGTGTGTGTGGGCATGGGTTGGTAGGGATATGCCTACATCCATGCTATTCCTCCATTAGTAGCCTCCAGTCCCTATTGCTACGTTTCCTGTACACTAGAGTAGCTAGTAGACAAGCTTATCTGGGCCTGTGGCCATTAATGGGCATATTCCTGGACTGTACTGTTTGATTGACATGCTCTGCAAGTATCAGCATGGCACAATTGAAACTCTTGCCTGAAACATCTTCCCTTAAAGCAACATTATATAACAATTTTACCTTAAAATAATGGCTTCCCTTAAAGCAACATTATGTAACAATTTCACCTTAAAATAATGGCTTTCCTTAAAGCAACATTATGTAACAATTTTACCTTAGAATAACGGCTTCAAAATCATTTTGGTGGTACATTGACTTGTAATGCGGAGAATGACGTCCGTACCACTGCCACAGCACGCATGGTATGTCTGGTATTGCTCTCTGTGACTTTGGGGTACAGGGTGCAAGACCTCTAGCAAGAACTGTGTAATGCTTAATGGCTCCACGTCACGCAACAACAACCAAACCCAACTGCTAGCTATCAGAGGAAGCTTGCGTAGTATTCTCTGTATGGTTACATGGCAGAGGCATGGAAGAAACAAAAGAGGACATTGTCGAAGGAAGTGCAGAAGAGAAAAAGAGAGAGTAACCGAGCAAGAGAACAAAAAATAGTCACTCTCGGACTGGCTTTTACTCGTTGGCGATAGCTAAAAATTACAAAAGGATGTAATTCAGATGCTGAGCTGGCCTTTTTTCTGTTAGACTAGTCAGCAATTACTTATACAGCAAGTCTTGCTATGTCTTGCGTTGCGCTTTCCTGATGTTTGGCTGCGTTAGGAAAGTTGTCGACTTGCTAGTTTTTCATCATAAACATCCCTGTCAATGTTTTTATTAAAGAATGTGACGTCCCTGTCTAACGGAGATTTGTAGTTTTTCCAGATGCCCAAAGTCATCGACCTCAGTCCAGTCTCTGGCTAGCATCCAAATAAATTCATCTTACTTTAAAAACACTTGATCAGTCTTTGTCAATCTTACACCAATACTCCTTGGAAGTTTGCAACCTTGAAAACCTAACTCAGGTAGGTTGTAATAAATTACACTATCCAATGTACATTTAACATGTAAACCTAATCAGTCTGATAGGTCTGATAGAGTCACTATTATTATGCATTATCGAGAACAGTTCATTAGTGGCCAGAGAGCACGTTATACCGGTCTGATCGGTCTGCTGATACCTTGGGTCTGACCAGTGTCTTCTGATACCTGGGGTCTGATCGGTCTGCTGATACCTGGGGTCTGATCGGTCTGATGATACCTGGGGTCTGACCAGTGTCTTCTGATAGCTGGGGTCTTACCAGTGTCTTTTAAAGGGGCACATGGCAGCTTGAGGCACTGATACAAAATTCATGTAGATGGTTGTTAGCAGATGTCAACACACTCTACCCACAGTGTTACAGCTCCAGCCTACACATTCTACTGCTCGATGGCTTTTTGTGACGCCCGGCTTGTGTGTGTGTTTGTGTGTGTGTTCCTGTATGTTTACATGTTACATACACCGAGAGGGCTACCGGGGCAGCTAAAAGGCAATTCCCTGATTCCACACTCTGCCCTCCGTAACCAGGGACAACAGCCGGGAAGCACAAACCCCCTGTTGCTCTCAGCACCAGCCTCCTCAGAGTTGCATTTTGTAACAAACAAGCGCACTAGCGAGGGTGCGAGCTAACAAGCAGCATCGTTAGCCGCTCTCCCCCAAGCATCCTCATTACTTTCATTCCTATCAGCCCTGATACGCACCCGAGGAAAAACTTGCAGTCAGTGGAATTCAGGCTTCCAGGCAACTCGTTTTATTTTCCCTTTTTTTATGCCTGTCACAGATAATTACACAAAGATTTGGCAAAGCGATTGAAGCTGTGTCGCGCAAGGCACCTTGAAGTTGGATGACTTCATGAAGTTGATACAGACGCCACAACGCAGGTCTGGGAATGGAGATCGAAATAGTGTTTTGCGAGCAGCTGTCCCCGATGGATGAGGACCCCCAGCTCGAAGATGGCCCAGATCTGGCTCAGGACCAGTCGCATTCAGGCCACACCTGGGCCACACCTGGGCCAAATCCACTAAAGACTAAGCAGCTGTCTTCTTCACCAGCCTATTTAAAAATGTGTTTGCTTCTCCACAGACTGCCATTCATCTGATCTGTTTTGAGTGGGCAGCCAAAAACTTAAAACCCCCTAACTAAAACATCTCAGAACAAGTATCTCACCTTAAAAGGCCCTAACTAGAACATCTCAAATCAACTATCTCACCATGACTCTATTGTAAGACAGTAATGGACAGCAATTCAGATCAGAGTTTACTTGGACATGCAACCATTTCTATTTTGTGCAATCGTTTTTAATATATGTGCTTGCATGAAATGATACAACCACAGCCAAAAATTCCTTACAGAATTGGTCATTGTACATATATCAATAATGGTAAAGCCGCAACAATCTAAAGGTGACGTGCCATTAGAATCGTGTTGAGGGATGTGTGTGTGTGTGTGTGGGTTTAAGGGGGGAACTGGTGAGTGTGTGGGGGTGGGGGGGGGTACTGGTGTGTGTGTGTGGGGGGAGGGACTGGTGTGTGTTTGTGTGAGGGGGGAACTGGTGTGTGTGTGTTAGAGGGGAACTGGTGTGTGTATGTTAGGGGGGAACTGGCGTGCGTGTGTGGGGAGAGGGACTGATGTGTGTGTATGTGTGAGGGGGGAACTGGTTTGTGTGGGGGAATGGGGACTGGTGTGTGTTATCGCTGCTCCCCATGAGTCATCGGTGAGTGTGATCCAGTGCTCCGCCGGCGAGCAGCCTCCTCTTTGATTTCCCTATCAGTCAGACTGAAGCCCCATTAATATGCCTCAGAGTGCTGACATTTGAGGAGAGCTTAGTGGCAGAATAATCACCGAGTCCCAAGAGGGGCGGACCCAGGCGCCTGTGTGCCTGTCTGCGGAGGGGTTCAGCATGGTGCCATGGGGGCGGCGTGGGAGGGAAGGGGGGGGGGGGGGTCATCTGACGTCTGAGCTGACGTATCTTTGAAACAGCAGCCACTCCACCCAAAAGTGCAGGTTGATTCAGCAAGAGTTCTTCATCCTGAGTGTGTGTGTGTGTGTGTGTGTGTGTGTGTGTGTGTATGTGTGTGTTTGTGTGTGTGTGTCTGTCTGTCTGTCTGTCTGTGTGACTAAAAGGCTCAAAGAGCCCTTGCTTTACATAATGGATGCTCACAAACCAGGCAGCAAGACAGCTCATCACGACGGAGATGTTGTTGCAGTTTTCCTTTCCGATTTTAATGTCATAGTGACTCTTGCTTCGTTCAAATTTTGTCTCCATGTAACTCATACCAAAGTGAAGCTGGACAGGAATTATGTAAAAATGCTCAGAGAGCTTCCTGGAATATAGATGCCCGGTGTCCTGGCCACACCCCGCGGTTAAGTGGATGCTTTTAGTCTACCCCACAAGAAGCTGGCAGAGGGAAGCACGGCTAACTCAATTTAGCTCCTAGCAAACTAAATGAAATGATGTCGGACGTAAATTGACACTGAAGGACACAGGCCAGGCAAGTTTAATCTGTAGTGATGCTGAAACAGAGCCTGAAGTTACTTCTTCAACCACTGTTCAAACAGCTATACGTGTTATTGTTGATGATTAGTAAAGGTTGATGCATTTTGATTAATATAGCATGGTTCTGGCCCTGATATGGCCTGGTTCTGTCCCTAATATAGCATGGTTCTGTCCCTGATATAGCATGGTTCTGGCCGTGATATGGCAAGTATCCACCATATCTGAGTCAGCTTTGGGCCATTATTCGTCAGAGACAGCCACTCTTCGGGGGCACATCCCTCATTTCACGCCAGAGATGAAGGAAGCAGCTGCCACTTCTCCTCCTCCTCCTCTCGCATTGGCCAGACAGCAGTCATGCATATGTATCTTAGTGTACAAGTCGAGCCGTTTGTTATCAAGCCATTGACAGCTGCTGTCAGTGTGTGTTTCTGTGTGTGTGTGTGTGTGTGTGTGTATGGTGTGTGTGTGTGTGTGTGGGGGGGGGGGGGGTTACTGCTCTCTGGCTTATTTTCTCTTCGGCCACAGAAAGAGAGACTCCATAGGGCTCTTTCTTTTCGCTCGTCACCATGGCACCTCTCTCTCTCCCTCTCTCTCTCTGTCCTTCTCTCTCTCTCTCTCTCCATCCATCTCTCTCTCTCTCTGACTCTCTGTCCTTCTCTCTCTCTCTCTCTCTCTCTCTGACTCTCTGTCCTTCTCTCTCTCTCTCTCCATCCATCTCTCTCCCTCTCTCTCTGCGTGGGTCACTGATCTGTGACCTGTGGGCTGAGCTGTGAGCTGTGGATTGTATTGGAAGACACTATTGGAACAAACAGCTTACTGTCCTGACGATGAGGTGCCATTTTGAGGGCGAGGTGTGAGGAGTGGAAGTGGGGACAGATTACAGCAGCAGATGCTGTGGTTGAAAACATTTAGAGGATATTTACATCCAAAGCAAAGAACCTTCCAGATACACAACACAGATACACATTTTCCCCATAAGTATGTGTTTGATCTGTATTGATCCTTGCTCCTTACTCTGCTAGTTCAGCTGCAGGATCTAAGGACACTTACTTAAAAGCAGACTTCTTACTTATTGAAAATCACCGGTGAAAAAAAGAAAATATATTTCTGCGACTATAATAGTCCTACACAAGGACTTCATGAGCCAAAAGGATAAAATGCCTCTCCAGCTATGAGTCAGACAGACAGAGATTCAGACAGTCAGATATGCTGACAGTCGGACAGACAGACAGACAGACAGGCAGGCAGGCAGGCAGGCAGATAGACAGACAGACAGACAGACAGACAGACAGACAGACACAGGCAGGAAGACAGACAGACAGAAAAACAGGCAGGCATACAGACAGACAGACAGACAGACAGACAGACAGACAGACATTGGGCTGACTCCCAGACAGCCACCCACCACTCCGCTCTGTGAGACACGTGACATGCAGTCTGACAGACTAACCTTGCCATCTGTTGTTTTCCACTGCAGAAAGGTACGGATTGGGCACAAAGACTGGCTGGCACTCTAGACCCACGCGGCTCTCTGCTATTCCCCTGATGCCCAGCTGCTGGGCCACCGCTGCCACCCTGGCCATATGCTCCTCTGCCATCTGCAGATCCTGTGGAGCCACAGAGAGGACCAGCCTGCCCGGGCACAGAGTCAGATAGCTAGACCCTTTCTCTGCAGCTCTGCGCCATGGCAACTCGGAATGTTTACAATGCCCATACAACCATTACGACTAAAATACGAGCCATGTTTTAAACCCATCACTGTGTCTCGTGGGTTTTCTGTTGCTGTTTACTGCTGGGATGGCCTGTCTTTGCTCTGCTCGCTCGGCTGTTTTGAAACAATCTCTGGTCGGAGCTTAAACAATAAAGTGAAAAAAAGTGAACAGGTCATTAATCCTAAAATGAAGTCTGTAAATGAAATGATAAGGCACAGCTGCGAGTTTGCCGTCTAATTGAAGCCGTGCTCTGCCAATTCCCTCCCTCCGCGGGCTTCTTCTGACACCATTTCTTGCCGCTAAACACCTCAGGTTTCCCTGATAAATGAGACCAGCGTATGGGATTAAAGCCTGTTGTTTAGGTTTGTCATAGACAGAGAGAATGGGAAGGAAAACTAAACTGCTGCAATCATAACCATGAACTACAGAATGGAGCTGTTATGAAAAAAGGGAGAGTTTTCAACGGTAAGCTCTGAGTACGGCGACACACGCCATTATCAGCGCCAGGGAGCAGGTGTCGGGTTTTGTTCGTTCATTAACACATAAAGGATATTGGCCAGAGAAGAATTTATGCTGGCATGGCGTCAAACTGACATTTGGCTCAGAGCAGGTATGCCAGAGGCAGAGAAAAGCTGTTGTTTTCACGAACACCCACACCTGCCTACAGAATGTATCAATCGCCATGCCAACAAATGTATCTGTGTCTGTATCGGTTATTCAGATAGAACACTGGACGTGGGTGTGGTTTATACCAGCGATGAGAACTGGTTCAGTGAGTTTGTTGTGATTCAGTACTTAATATTAGCTGTAATGGCAGTTTTCCCATATAAGGCTACGTGTAAAGTATTTAGGGTATTATCATCAAATATCATCAAAATATATACGGTCTAAAGCATGATCATTCTTATGGCACAGGAATTTGAACATGTAGTTCCCTGCGGTGATGGTGGGGAACTATCAGCTCTCAGCCCGCTGCTTGCTGTAATGAGACTCGGTGGGTCGACTACAGAAGCGATCTATTTTCAATAGTTTGTAGTAAATGAAACGACTAGTTAGTGAAGTCTGATGGTGCATACATGCTTTTAGATCATTTTGATCTTGTGGCCATCCACAATGATTTGAATGTATTTGAAGAAACATAGTTGATACAGAGACAGGTCAGGCATGTAGCTGACGTTTTTGACTGAAGGAATAATAATGTGTAGTTAGTTTGTGACTGAATTAATAAAAAGAATATTTTTGTGACTGAATGAATAATGATGTGTATTTTTGGGCAGAAGAAATATCGGCTTGCTTTGCATTATTCATGCTTCCTGGAATTAATTTTTATTCTGGTGCGTCCCTAGTATTTACAGTCAATCATTCATTCATTCATTCATTCATTCATTCATTCATTCAATCAATCAATCATTCATTCATTCACTCATTCAACTTTCTTCTTCTGCCAAAGAATGTTTAGGAGTGGCATTATCATGCCTTAATGGTAAAGTCTGTGACTTGTTTGCGGTTTTTCATAAGGTTGTTGATATTTGAGCTCAAATGACACCCCTCCCTTCTGTGCTCCTGAAGCAACATGTTAATAGATCTGTTTATGGCTTGGTCTGAGCCACTATGTTTGTTTCCCATTGACAGGTCCAGGACTGTGCAGGATCACCAGAGTTGTAAGAGTGCAAACAGTAAATAGACAGCTGGAGGACCATAAGGAGCAATTTACTAACTTTTCCATAATTTGTCCTACTGTACTTTAAAGGCCTACTGTACATTAATATTTCAACAAATGCATAAAGTGATATGGGGAGGCCGATTGGTTGATATAAGGTGAAGTGTGAAGCATGTGAGGTATTTAGAGTTCTTTATTTGTTAATTTACCAATTTATCTTTGTTTTATAACTTTTAGGTCTGTTAGTAAAGATTTAGGAGAACCCCCTTGCTTCAGTAGATAGCCAGCCCAGTTCTACCTGCCATAAAATCTGAAGTAAAGTTTGAAATCTATCACTGTGTTCGACTGGCCTACTTTCAGATCCTCTGCTAACTTTTGTTTCTCAGGCATTATTTCTGATCCAGTTTTATGAGAGACAATCCATAGAATCCTGAGCTATAAGAAGCTAGTCTGTCATTCACCGTGCCGTTCAATCAACCACTGCAACACCATACATTGAGTTTCAGCTTATTGTGTTCTCTGAACCGCAGCCTGTGGGTAAGATTTAATCTCTCTCTCTCCCTCTCTCCCTCTCTCCCTCTCTCTCTCTCTCTCTCTCACCCTCACACACACACACAAGCACTCTCTATCTCTCACACACACACACACACACTCACACACCCACACACACACTCACACACACATTCAGACACAATCGCAATACACACACAATCACAATATACACTAAAACACATATACACACAATTACAATCTAACGAGAAGGAAAGAGAGGGAGATTTCAAAATCGAATCTTTGGAAATCAACTTGCTCAGTCACTGCACCCAATTCCCACCGCCACATAATACCTCCCCCAGACTGATCACAGTGGGCTCCATCACCTTCCCGTCCTGCGCTGCTCTGCGCCCCACCTCAAGGATACACACAGTAGACTAATCCCCTAACCCATGCACACTAACGCGCACCCTAATCACCTGACCCCCACCTCTGCCTTCAGTAGATCAGCGGCGCTTTGTAAACGGGGAGTCCTGAGCCGCGTACCAGTTACCGCCTTTCATCCGCTTCACCTTGAAGCGTTCACACACAGAAGCGGTGCTTAAAATAGAACGGGGCTTGAGATGTGCCTGAAGGGATCAAACTCAGAAAAAAAGAAAGGAAGAGTAGAGAATAGAAAAGAAAGGAGGGTGCTGTGTGGGAGTGCATGCATGTGTGATACATCTCTCTCGCTCTGTCTTTTTCCTTTCTACTCTCTCTATCTCTCTTTCACACACCCACACCCACACCCACTCTCACACACACACACACACACACACACACAAACACACACACACACACAATCACACACATAGAATCTTCCTCACTGTCTGTCACATACAAACAAAGAGACTAAAGAATAAAAAGATAAAAAAGAATAATATAGGAGCAATGATACACACGTACACACACACACGTACACACACACACACACACACACACACACACACACACACACACACACACACACACACATATACAGTACACTGACAAACACACAGGCATGCATACCCCCCCCCCCCTCCCCACACACACACACACACACACAAACACAAACACATACACACAGGTGTTCACATATCACACGTCACAGGTATTCTAAAAGAGCTTTTCCTCCCAGGCTTGATCTGAAAGCTCAGTCTTTGTTCCCAA
>NC_137928.1:15573014-15598014 GCF_963457725.1 Sprattus sprattus | reverse complement strand
GTTATGACACTCGAGGTTGCGCATTAAGCTCTTTACAGGTCCTAGAACAGTTGTCGCACAGAAGGAAAATTGCAAGGCTCGGAGGACTATGCCAGCAAAAGCATCAGCCAACCATTATGGCTGCAATATATTAAAACCCAATGACAACAGCCTTCCACCTGATGTGATCTGGATGTAAAGAAGCAGCTCAGACAGTGGCTGGGTTTTGAACAGATCTGGCACAGGCCTGCTTCCTAGTCGCTTGCTGTCGGGGATCTACTGAAACAACTCGGATCAATACTATGAATAATGCAATGCTGTTCTATAACAGTACCAAGGCGAGGAACAAAACACACGCATTAAGGTGAGTCAAACTCGAGGAAAAAGTTATAAAAATACTAACCTGCTATCATGCACATCAAGTGCCTGCAGGGCATGCTGCCCAGTGATGATGAACTTTTACACCCGGTGTTACACCGAAAATATAAGTCCCATCTGTTTAGAAACTGTTGGATACTGATCTTTACTGCTGAAATTCTTCATGCGTTCAATGATATTTGGCATTTTGGCAACTAAATAAAGATTAAAATATTGCATGCGGTTGCCAAGAATGCATCTGAGCTCCATTATCAAGAATTAAACTTTGTTAGCCTATGCATTTGACGTTATATATATCAGCCTATGCATGTAATATGCGTCTTTATATATAACAGCCCATGAATGTGACGTTATATATATCAGCCAACAACATTGTGTTGATAGTTGTTGATAGTTGTTGATAGTTTTGTCTGGTTTTGCTAGTTTACAGAAGAGCTAGAGTAAGGGCATCCTGTTCAATGGGACCAACCCCCATCCAGTTCCTCTCCAGCAGAATCCAGGGGCAAGAGGGAGGGTCGGTGCTGATGATCTATTACTGGAGCAAAACAAAAAAAATGATAATAAAGGTTTATAAATGGTTTATAATTAGGTTGTAAACACTTTATAGGTCATTAGTAAGCCATTATAAACGAGTTACAGTTTCATACATCCATGCCAACCTTTGGGGAGGGGCAAGATGGGGATTGTTTGTAATGGCTTATTAATTACCTATAAAGTGTTTACAACCTTATAAATAACCTAATTATAAACCATGTATAAACCGTAATAAGGGGAGACTTATTGTAAAGTGGTACCAGAGTAATTTAGAGCCCCACTGTATCAACAGACAACGCAGTCTGAGCGAAGGCTAAAACAGATGGACGAGCATATTCCCTAACAGCCTAATGGGGTATTCGTTTTAACCCCCTGCCCCTAGGGGTATTTATCAGGTTGCCCGGTGATGATGCCACCACCATAGCCTGGCATGAGCGGCGATGACAAGCATGGCACTACAGGGTCAATGCCCAGGGACTGATGGGTGAGGAGAGGAAAAGGGGGCACGCCGTTGAAAGTTCATTACCTCTGGCAGATGAACTGCCAGAGAGGGAGCGAGAGATTGGGAAAGTGAGAGTGAGAGTCAGGAAGAGATGGAGAGAGATAGAGAGAGAGAGAGAGAGTGTGAGTGATGGTGAAAGATTGAGACTCTAGGGGAGACAGAGAGTGTGTGAGAGTGAGGGTAAGAGGGAGTGAGAGTCAGGAAGAGATAGAGAGAGAGAGAGTGTGTGAGAGTGAGGGTAAGAGAAAGAGAGTGTGTGAGAGTGAGGGAGAGATAGAGAGAGAGTGTGTGAGAGTAAGGGAGAGATGGAGAGTGGCATCAATCTGCCACACAGTCATCTGGGGACCACTACCAGCGTGGTGCCCCCCCCATCCAGCGCAGTCACCAGGGGCGGGGAAGATGTGGAACATCAGGGGGGGGGGCCTCAGCTCTGGCCCATTAATGATGGATTATGTCCTGTTTGGCATGCTCCAACACACTCTCCCAGCAAACACACACACACACACACACACACACACACTAGCATATGGTTCAGGGACTGTGAGATTAAGTTTGCAGAGCACTCTCTCTCTTCCCATTCTCCCCAAACACGCGCACACATAACACACACACATAACACACACACATAAGACACACACATATAACACACACCCATAACACACACACCCATGACACACACCCATAACACACACCCATGACACACACCCATAACACACACCCATGACATACACACATAACACACACACATAACACACACCCATGACATACACACATAACACACACCCATGACACACACACCCATAACACACACCCATGACACAATCACATAACACACACCCATATCACACACACCCATAACACACACCCATGACACTCACATAACACACACCCATATCACACACACCCATGACACACACACCCATAACACATACCTATGAAAACCAATGTACATACCCCTGTCTTGACTTCATTTGCATGGTGATGCTTATGCCAAACATGGCTGAAAAGGCTGACTAATGTTTGTGTCAGAGCAGGTTCTTACAGTAGTATGACTGCCATGGGCAAAATAACACAAATTTGTGTTGTCACGATGTCTGCATAATTCTCTTCATCATGCCACAGTGGTATTCTATTACATTTACTGTGACTACATTTGCAATAAGCCTTATCGATGCCATTTCTTCACAGCACACAAAAGGCACAAATCTACCACATTGTGTGTTTTTTCTACTTTTTAAATGCTAATTCTGTCAGTACAAAAGATGCTCTTCTCTACTCTATCTATTTTTTAAGAGCAGCACTGGTAGACACTGATGATATGCCAGCTACTGCTTCCAACATCATCCCTCCCTTCCTGTTGGCCTTGGCCACACACACACACACACACACACACTCAAACTGACACACAAAAAACAGATACACACACACACAAACAGACACACACACACACACACACACACACACACACACAAACAGACACACACTCATACAAACACACGTCACACCCCTGTGCTAGCAGCTCCTCCACAGATCCCATATCTCTGCCGGTCCCTATAAATATTCTAAGAGCTACAAACTTGTGTGCTGCCTTGGACAAAACAGAGCAATCCCTGCAACAACCTCCCACCCGCAACTAAATTGTGATTTAAAGATAGATTGAGCGTGTGTGTGTGTCACTGTGTGTGTATGCGTGTGTGTATGTGTGTGTATATGCAACCCAATTGTGATTTAAGGATAGATTGAGCCGGTCTCTGCCAATCCACTCCACAGTAACTGCTTGTGGTTCGCTTTTTGTTTTCCAGGTGAGTTATTGTTTTGCCTTTTGGAAAGAAGGTGGGTGAGAAAGTAAAGATTGCCTGAGAGAAGTAATTTCAGAGGATATTTTTAGGAAAAGCACAGCGGACCTCCTCATCTCGCCTTTAGCTCAGCTGGACTGCACCGCCCTGCACAGGGAAGATTATATTTTAATTAAGATGGAGGGAAAATAGAGAATGCCTCTCCGCTGTGGAATGGAATTACTATTGTTCTGAAGTGAAAAGTGCAAGAGCCAGGAAAACAGAAGTCTCCTTAAAGCAGTCCTCCGAGTATTGCGCAAACACTCTTAAGGCCGTGAAGCAGGAGGGGGAAGGGAAATAGAGAAGAGGAATTTTTAAAGAGCTAACCGTGTTTCTGCGGTGTTAACGGTTTAACGCACACCCTGCCTTACTGACTCACAAACACACACACACACACACACACACTACTGTCTTTCCTCAACATAATTTTTTCCTTCCCTACTGTCATTTGAAAGAAAAAATAGCTGAGCCATGGCAGCATTTGCTTTCGTTTGTGATTTAGTATTGATTACATTTCTTGCCTCCAGACACAGTGAATCTCACTGAAGGAAGTGGGCTTCAAAAGGCAGTTTTAGATATAAGCCTTCATTCATATCACACCATACTCAGCTATCTGAGTGTTCTCTTTAAAGTCTTTTTAAATTCCAGCAGTTATCATAACATTCGTCTCTCATCCCGCTCCCTTCCTGACGGTGCTCTTGCATCAAATCACAATGGACTCAACTGGGGAGGACTATGATTAACCGAGATCCACAGTAGACCATTGAAGTGCCAGTCGATGTGCAAGTAGTGAGTGGCGGCTGGTGGTTTTTCCAGGCCTGATGTCCTTCACATGTCCTTGGCAGTAATGAAGTATTGATGGCTTGGTGTTTTGGTCCGTTGTTCACTGGGCAAATGACAAGCTTTAGACAGACTGAGCTATAAAGAGGGTTCATCCTCAGGTGAAGCATCTCCAAGAGGCCCGTTGATGTTCATTCGGAGGGGGAGTCATTAAAAGAGGAGGTATTAGCACCCTCACAGCAGGCTGGAGAGGGGTCCATATCAGCAAGCTCAACATTCAGCCTTTGGCTACTGCTATTGCGGATGCAAATCTGCTTTTGGCGGAGGCATATCTTACTAGTCACCGTGCCACAGTACGATGCTGGTGTGTATCCAGCAGCTCTGTGAAGTCTGCACGAGTGAGCCACTGGAAGGGGGCTGTTTTGTGGATCAGGCAGACACGTAATGATGTCTCCACCACTCTATGAAGAATGAGACGTCTGGGCTTCAAGCATTGAGCCATTCTGCCCACCCCCCCCCCCCCCCCGAAACACACACACATACACACACACACACACACACACACACACACACACACAAACACACACACACACACACACACACACACACACACACACACACACACACACACACTCTGCACCCCCCCCACACACACACACACTCTGACCCCCCCCATACACACACATACACATCCACTCTGCTCTCTCCCAACTCCGAACAGCACTCTGATCTCAACAGTGGAGCTGACAGATCCAATCTCCCCCTGGCCCCTTCAGGCCAGTTCATCACAGTGCTCTGTGACTGCAACACATCCCCAGTTCTTTCTCTGTCTATCTATCTCTCTAAATCTATCTGTATATATACAGCCGCGGAAAAAATTAAGAGACCACTTCAAAATTATCAGTTTCTCTGGTTTTACTATTTATTGGTATGTGTTAAAGTAAAATGTACTTTTTTGTTTTATTTTATAACCTACTGGCAACATTCCTACCAAATTTCAAATAAAAATATTGTCATTTAGATCATTTATTTGCAGAAAAATGACAATTGGTCAAAATAGCAAAAAAGATGCAGTGTCTTCAGATCTCGAATAATGCAAAGAAAACAAGCTCATATTCATTTTTAAACTACACAATACTAATGCTTACACTTAGGAAGAGTTCAGAAATCAATATTTGGTGGAAAAACCTTGATTTAAAATCACAACTTTCATGTGTCTTGGCATGCTCTCCACCAGTCTTTCACATTGCCGTTGGGTGACTTTATGCTACTCCTGGCGCAAGAATTCAAGCAGCTCGGCTTCTTTTCATGGCTTGTGACCATCCATCTTCCTCTTGATCACATTTCAGAGGTTTTTGATGGGATTCAGGTCTCGAAATTGGGCTGGCCATGACAGGGTCCTGATCTGGTGGTACTCCATCCACACCTTTACTGGCCTGGCTGTGTGGCATGGAGCATTGCCCTGCTGGAAAAAACATTTCTCAGAGTTGGGGAACATTGTCAGAGCTAAATGAAGCAAGTTTTTCTTCCGGGACAACGTTGTACTTTGCCTGGCTGAGGTTTGTAAAAGACCATAAGGATTGAAAAAAGCGGACTGGAGGGTCTTCTAGTTCGTCTTCTCTGATGAGTCCAATTTTCAGCTTTGCCCAACACATGGTCGTCTGATGGTTAGACGGAGACCTGGAGAGGCCTACAAGCCAGAGAGTCTTGCACCTACTGTGAAATCGGACTCATCAGAGAAGACGAATTTAGAAGAACCTCCAGTCCGCTTTTTCAATCCTTATGGGGCCGTATTCACAAAGAATCTTAGGGCTAAAAGTAGCTCATAAGTGGCGAATTTAGGAGAAACTCCTAAAAAATAATGGGCGTGTCAGTCTTAAATGTAGGACTCCTATTTTTTTTACTAAGAGCAATTCACAAAATATTTTATCCCTAAAAGTAGCACCTAAGTCTAGGACAGCTTAAAACTCCTCATGAGGACTCCTAAGTCACTAAGACCTATTCACAAAAAGTCTTAAAATGGCTGAAGCCAGACGTAACGCGTTGGAGACAATGAACGACTCTGAATTGTTGAGAAGATATCGTTTAAACCGTGAAGGCATCAACATTTTACTAGAATTAGTGCGGCATGCAATCACGTCTCCAACTATCCGAAACAACCCAATCAGTCCGGAAGTTAAATGTTTGATAACATTAAGATTTTTGGCTACGGGGAAAATGCAACTTTGCAACGCAGACGACTTCAGAATATCGCAATCATCAGTAAGCGTATTCATTCATCAAACAATCACCGCACTCTGTAGACCACACATTGTACAACAGTTTATTCGGTTCCCTATGGACAATCGCCTACTTCAAAGGATCAAGGTCAATTTCATGGCGTTTGCAGGAATGCCCGGTGTCGTGGGTGCCATCGATGGAACACACATTAAAATAATTGCTCCATCCAGAGATGAGGACGTCTTTGTAAACTCAAAAAGGTACATTGAATTAATACACAGATAGTGTTTGATCCAAATTTCACAATCATGGATATTGTTGCGAAGTGGCCTGGATCTACTCACGATTCGCGCATTTTAATGGAGAGCGCGGTCTGCGCCAGCTTTTTGAGCGGCACCATGTACCTGCTGGATGCCACTTGTTGACAGTGGCAACCATGCAAGACATGGCTTTTGACACCCTTCCTCAATCCACAACCGGGAGCACAGTTGAACTACAACATGCAAGTATACGCATGAGGCCTATTTTGGTGACACAATACCTGTAGCCGCGACGGCTCTTTTAAAGTCCACTCCGCAATCTCCATCCTACATTGTGACTGGAGCGCATACCACCGCTTCTCGCAGTCATCGACAGAGCGACACACGGCAGGGAATGAAGCATTTATGTTAACACATATGTCCTCCCATGCCTCACGCTTCTTTTTTGTGGTCACCCCACAGCCAAATTTAGCTTTTATAACTCCCTTCCTCTCCAGCACACTCTGGGCCAACATGGACAGTTGGTCCTGGGACCAGTTCGACTTTCTCTGTCTCGCCCTCGTTTCGTCCATTATGACAGGAGGACTTAAAGAGCCGTATGGACTGATATTTGAAGTGTTTAAGGGCTGGAACTATGCCGATTACCTAATAGTTTGCAGGGAGCTTTAATTATTACTTCCTTGATTTCATGCAATTTCCGTGTTTTTTTCGGCAATTTCTCTTTCTCTAACGTGCAAAGCGTCATTCACGTTGGATGCACAAACTTGTCATCATGCGTGTGCATTCTGCTAAGTGCACTATCCATAACTATTTAATATGGCTTCATTTGAAGCCTAGGTTATTCTCTTATTTTCTGTTGATTTAGTGGGATCGTTAGGGGGATGTTAGGACTGAGTTTTGAATGAGAGCGCCTGTCAGCAACCAATCACCGTACGCACCGCTTCTAAACTCGTGCATGAGAATGGACGTCATCCATAGCAACGGAGTTTTTATCTTAAGCTTAGGAGTTGGTATTATCCTTAGTATGAGTAGGTCTCAGAGCCGTTGTGAATCACTTTTAAGAAATTACTCCTACGTAAAAGGTTTTAGCGCGAGTTAGGAGCACTCCTAGTGGTAAGATAAAAGGCTTTGTGAATACGGCCCATGGTCTTTTACAAACCTCAGCCAGGCAAAGTACAACGTTGTCCCGGAAGGAAAACTTGCTTCCTTTTGCTCTGACAATGTTCCCCAACTCTGAGAAGTGTTTTTTCCAGCAGGGCAATGCTCCATGCCACACAGCCAGGCCAGTAAAGGTGTGGATGGAGTATCACCAGATCAGGACCCTGTCATGGCCAGCCCAATTTCGAGACCTGAATCCCATCAAAAACCTCTGAAATGTGATCAAGAGGAAGATGGATGGTCACAAGCCATGAAAAGAAGCCGAGCTGCTTGAATTCTTGCGCCAGGAGTAGCATAAAGTCACCCAACGGCAATGTGAAAGACTGGTGGAGAGCATGCCAAGACACATGAAAGTTGTGATTTTAAATCAAGGTTATTCCACCAAATATTGATTTCTGAACTCTTCCTAAGTGTAAGCATTAGTATTGTGTAGTTTAAAAATGAATATGAGCTTGTTTTCTTTGCATTATTCGAGATCTGAAGACACTGCATCAATTTTGCTATTTTGACCAATTGTCATTTTTCTGCAAATAAATGATCTAAATGACAATATTTTTATTTGAAATTTGGTAGGAATGTTGCCAGAAGGTTATAGAATCAAACTAAAATGTACATTTTACTTTAACACATACCAATAAATAGTAAAACCAGAGAAACTGATAATTTTGAAGTGGTCTCTTAATTTTTTCCGCGGCTGTATATATATATATATATATATATATATATATATATATATATATATATATATATGTCTCTTTCTTTCTCTCTCTCTCTCTCTCTCTCTATATATATATATATATATATATCCCCTACTCTCTCTATATCTAGCTTTCTCTCACTCTATCACTCCCTTTCTACCTCTCTATGGACATCATCAAGGACAGGAGGAAATCAAGTCCCCTGACTCACATCCCCACTCCTCCTCCTCCTCCTCCTCCTCCCTCGGGACCTTTAACTCTGCTCCTGCACTCGGCGTCCGCCTTTTATAACTCCCCTCTCAGCCTGGCTCCCATCAATACAAGGGCAATGTCCCTCTTTACGACCACTACACAGAGACACGTGCTCTCCAGCTCCTCAGCAAATTGCTGCATGTGTGTAGGGGCATGTATGTGTGTGTGTGTGTGTGTGCGTGTGTGTGTGAGAGAGAGAAGGTGGGTGTGTGTGTGTGTGTCTGTGTGTGTGAGAGACAGAGACAGAGAGAGGGAGGGTGTTTGTGTTTGTGTTTCTGTGTGCTTGTGCGTGTGTGTGCGTGAGAGAGAGAGAGAGTGTATGTGTTTGTGTTTCTGTTTGTGTGTGTGTGTGTGTGTGTGTGCTTACCATCCCTCCTTTAGAAGCCAGTATCTCTCTGTATGTGTGCATGTGTTCTCCAACCTCTGACTAAATTGTGCATGAAGCAAGCTGACTGCAACACATCCATGTGTCGGAGTCAGAGAGGGAGCATATACTTAAGGTATAATTACATCCTAGCTCGCTAGTGTGTGCATATGTATTTATGTATGCGTGGTGTGTGTGTGTGTGTGTGTGTGTGTGTGTGTGTGTGTGTGTGTTTGAGTGTGAGAGACAGACACACCCCAGTGCACAGCGGGGTGGGAGGACAGGTAGGCAGGTATCTGCGGCAGCAGATGTGACAGGTGTGTGTCACCGGCCTGTCTCCGTGTCCACCACCCACAGGCTCCGCCGAAGCCCTCAGAGGGCTGTCAGGGATGGAAAGGATGGTGTGTGTGTCTGTATATGTGTGCGTCACTGTGTGTGTATGTGTGTGTGTGTGTGTGTGTGTGTGTATGTGTGTGTGTGTGTGTATATGTGTTTGTGTGTGTATGTGTTGTTTGTGTATGTATGTATGTGTGTATGTATGTGTATGTATGTATTTTGTGTGTCCCTTTGTGGAGGGAGGAAGAACTGCTCCTCCATTGTTGGACTACATCTGAGGACTCGGCAGGCAGCAGTCCACCCAACTCCAACACCTGCATCTGTGTGTGTGTGTGTGTGTGTGTGTGTGTGTGTGTGTGTGTGTGAGAGAGCGTGTGTGTGTGTCTGTGTGTGTCTATGTGTGTGTGTGTGTGTGTGTGTGTGTGTGTGTGAGAGCGTGTGTGTGTGCGCGTGTGTGTGTGTGTCTGCCTCTCCATCTGAATTTCTCTCCCAAACTTCATTCCTCAACAGACCTCCTTCTCCTGCTGCCACTATTTAGTTTACATAGAATGCTGTCTTTTTATGTAGTTTTTCTAGCATTGTCTCTCTGTCCCTTTTTCCTAACATGCTGTCTGTATTTCTCTCTCTCTCTCTCTTTTTCTTTCTCTTTCTGTGGGAAGCGGATGAAAGACCCTCTTCTAGTTCTCCTTCTGTCTGGTCCGAGGTGTTGAACTGCAGCTGAACGATTCATTTTCCTGATATGGAGCTTTACTGCATAAAACAGAAGACCTTCTGTTAAAAGCCACTGGGTTTGTTCTCATAACACTCCACTAATCCACAAGCAAATAGGGCTGGATTCATTACAGTGTGTGTCTGTGTGTGTGTGTGTGTGTGTGTGTGTCTAGCTGCTAGCTGAATGACCTCCACAGAATTGTCATCCCTCAATTAAATTCCACAAAGAAAAACAAGCTTTTAACAAGGTCTTGCAACAGGTCCGAAAGCTCCTCTGGACTTCAGGATGGGAAGTCAGGTTTGAATGCACGCACATCTGTCTTTCCGCGGTCGTGTCTCCTGCCCCATTAGCGCCTTTGCTGCAGATTAGCGGCTACCCACTAAGGCCACAGCCGTGCGTACATGGTGTACACGCAGGGGCCTTTATTTATGGTGTTTTCCCATGGCCGGCACCCTCTCTGGTAAGTGGTCTCGGAGGAAGGTCAGGGGCCTGATGTGATGCTGATCGATGGCCTCTGGCATAGCTGGCGGTGTTACATCAAAAAGCCATTTCGTCTCTGCCGGCCAGGCTATACTCCAGACCCCAATTTTCTATGAAGGAAGCCAGAGGAAGAAAGCGGCAAAAACTATTTACTCTAAGATTCAATTCCAACTTCAGCTTCCCTCAGAGTGGACAGTGTGGTCTTTCTTTGCTATGTGTTACAAAAGATGACTGACTGCTCCTCACAAAATAAGGTAGATAGATAAACAACATAAACATTACAACACAGGAAATTTCCTCATTCAACAGGTAACATAAATCCTGTACGGGAGGATAGCCAACAAATACATTCAGTTTTGGAAACCCTTTATCCAGCTAGCAAGAATTCATCTCAAAACTGTTTCCCTTCCTCCATGCTTTGGAAAAGAGCCAGTGACCAAATGCCATCACAGACCCCTGATTTGACTTTTATATTGCCATTATTCAACATAATTGGTCACGAAAAAGACCAGAAGCTTCGACATGAACAACCCACGGTGATGAATATGCTGGCTCATTAAGGTTAAGTGTCGCCCCAAACTCACAGTGGTTAAGTGATCCTTTGATATTTTAACGTCAGGTTTTTTTTTACATTTTGCAGCAGTCTCATGTGGCTTGACTTGCTTTCGAGCATTCATAGTTTGTTTCGGTCCCTACCTTGAATTCCTGTTTTTCACAGAATGTCTCCATTTCAGGCTAAGACATTGGTTGCCACTAAGTCGGCAAGGTATTCAACAACTCCAAGAGGATTTAAAGTGGCCTTTTGTTTGTACAGCACTCAAATCTGAAAGGACGGAGTAACTGTTAACTGGGTAACCATACGCAAAAAAAGCATTAAGCTGCTGTGTTCTAGACCTTCTGCAGCTGCTAATGCATGTTAAGCCTGATCTGAAGATAGAAGAAGTCAAATCTCACCGAGTAGAATTAAGAAGATACACATGCTCAGTTTGGTTGATACTTATTAACCTTCTTTAATCCAAAAGGCTTTGCTAAAAACAAAGCTTCTCAATACTCCTGTGTGTTCTCAGCATTTTAATGCCATGTATATTTCTGAAGGCAATGAGGACTGCGAAGGGCCATGAATCATCTGAGATACGTGTGTATTGAGCGCACTGCAATCACAGAGGACACCACCTTGTTTTGTTACTTCAATGATGTCCTCGTTGCAGGTATAGGGGGAACATTTCTGATAGCATATTTGTGGTACTGTAAGTGGAGTGCACCACTTTTTGCATGTACCAGTGCAGTGTTGTGTGTTACAGTGCAGTGTTTTGTGTTACAGTGCAGTGTTTTGTGCAATTTTATTATATGTGTAGAATGCTGTTACAGGATAAAAAATTGACTAGAGCCCTCAACCCTTCATTACACAGATCACACACTTTCATTCTCACCGACATACACTCACACACCCATAGACTCACATACCAACTCAAATACCAACTCACATACCAACACACATACACAAACACACCGACACACACTGCGCATACATACACACAAAACCACACACACCTGCACATACATACACACAAAAACAAACACACACATTTTCACAAACTCACACACGCACATACACACACACTCAGAGCCTGAGGCTATGCAGTGGCCCAAATCTCTGCTGTGGGTTGTTCTGTCCCGTAGAACAACTAATAGGGTTATGTGGGACCGTGGGACCAAGGGGTTAAAATGGGACAAAATGGCTCAGCACACACAAACTCCCAAGTCTCCTCCTCCTGACACATTCCCATGAATCACCGCTGAGCAGAAAGATGTTCCCTGTGCGACCGACACCAGCTAGGCTACACCTCATGCTTATAAAAGATGTCAGTAATTGTTTTTAAACGAGATGCCTCTCCTCCACCGAAAGCTTCTTCATCACACACACACACACACACACACACACACACACACACACACACACACACAAACACACACAGATGGAGAAAGCAGTACACATTTGAAACACTTTCTGTCAGTCTTACATATTGTTCCTTTAAGTCCTGGGTTAAACCATTAAAAATTGATTTTTCTTTATTTAAATAAAAGAAGTGGATATCGGGTCAAGGACACACGTCACAGTGTGGTTAGTTTATTACAGAGGTTAGAAAAGATAGCACTTAAAATGATGGCAGAGCACTGCATTTCACAGCACCAAAGCAAATGTCAACATCCGTAGCACAAGCTAATGGAGATATTTGTGTTGTGTGAGCGATGTGCAGACAGTGGCATGCTTGTTGTAGTAATGTGTTTATGTGAGAGTGTGAGTCACTTTTAATTATCAAAGCAAAGGGTTTACGTGGTTATGACCCTTCAGTCATTGAGATTTTTAATGGAATGCATCAGTCCATCCGCAGGATAAGTCCATTATCCTGAAAATTCTCTCCCTGTCGGTACATTTAATATTTTATCTGTTCAAGGGCCAGTTCGGAGTTGGTGCCTTATCTCAAACCAGTTTTTCAAATTTTGACAGCCAAAGAACCGGCTCTCGGCTAGGTTCCTGAGCAGCACCAACACTTTGCTGGTCTAGAACCAAGAACCGCTTTTCTAACCGATGTTAGACGGGACTTATTTCTTAGTTTGAAACATTGATGGCTAGCTAGCTGTTGGTCAGCTAATATTACCTAAGCAAAAATAGTGACTCATTTCTGACACTCATCAGTGTTATGTTTGTAACATTGATGTGATCTCACATCAAAATTACGTTTGTAACATTAATGTTACATTCAACGATCATAACACCGTTGTAAAGTAGTTGTTTTGCTTGCTTGCTAGTCCACCGTTGTTATTGTGATTGGCACTAATATTGCTGGGAATGCGAAGATACATACAGACGTATACACTAACGTATATTCGCAGACGTATACGTTGGCGTAATTACACGGCTCTATGGCAGCTCTGTAGCTCATGGGAGACCAAACCAGCCCCTAGAAAGGGGCTAACACAGAGACAGACAAATAGTCCTCTTTAGTCATAACATTTGCTTTCGCCTGTGCTGATGTGAGATGTCTGGTCTGCCTTTCTCCAACTCATCTGTGGCCTTGTTGGTGGCGGCTCCAGCAGAGCCACAGGAGCTTTCCTGAGGCGGTGTCCGAGTCCCTGCCTCCCGCCTGCACAGTACCATAATGAAGTCCCCCCTCCCTAAATCCCATTTACCACCAACCTCCTGAGGATGGCTGTTAGTGACACTCAACTGACAAATAGAGAGAGAGAGAAGGAAATAGAGAGTCACAGAGAGGGAGAGAAAGAGAGAGAGAGAGAGAAAGAGAGGCAGAGAATGAAAGGAAGGGAGGGAGAGGCTCCAGACGCTACCAAAACAGAGATGTCCTCACGGATCATTCAGTCTCCTCCCTCCCTCCAGCCTTGCACACACACACATAGACACACACACACACACACACACAGAAAGACACACACATTCACTCACTCACTCCTGAGTTCATTTAGGGTCCCAGAGGCTTGTAGTGCAGCGAGAGGCAGAGCCCTTGTCTGGATGCCTTAATCTTCTTCCACAGCGGCGGCCGGCTGGCTTGGTTTGGCTCGGCTTGGCCTGGATTGGTGGCTTTCTCTGAGGCTCTGATATATTGGTTGGGAACATTTTTCTGACACTTGTGCCCACCTGTGGCACGTTTGTGTGTGTTTTTTTTAACAAGTGGATTAACACCTCTTGGGAAAATGTCACATAAATTCAGTCAATGTTGCATTGAGTTTTGTAAACAACGTGAAGTACTTGTGTGTAGGGAAGGTGAAAAATACTTTTTTAGAAAATGGCTGCCCAAGGTTAGTCCTCTGAAAATTTCAGTAAAACATTCTGGCACAATCATCATAGGAGGATTTAGAACGAGTAACTTTGGCCCCCTGTGTAACTTCTGGGACGACGATAACATTGAACTCACCTCGTTTAATCTCTCCACCCCATACAGAGGTGACAGGCGCCTGGCAGAGATAAACGCTGGAGCGACTCTTCATATGTGGGCACCTGTCCCACCAGGTCCCCCCCTAAGGAGAAGCACAAATCTGGCACCTGGAAGTGTTTAAATACCGGCTAGCTCCTGCCAAGCTTAATTGCTTCATCTGACAGTGTGTTAGTTCTACCAAACGAGCCTAGAGCCTTTCATTGTCTGCTGCATTGTGCTTATAGAGGGTGTGTGTGTGTGTGTGTGTGTGCGAGGATGTGTGTGAGGGTGTGTGTGTGTGTGTGTGTGTGTGTTGATATAAAGTTTCGAGGTCACGTGCCTCACTTTTCTATTTCTGGGTCGGTCTGTGCTTTCATCTCGGGTTGAGGGGTTTAATTCAAGGAGCTTCCATCAAGCCTCAAGACCCCTGCAGAGAACCTCCTTGTATTCCGCGTTCTCCACGTTCTCTGAGCTCTCCAGCTTTCCATGCTATACCCCCCGCTGTCACCAGCTGGTTCCACCAAAGACTGAGCAGTCAGACCTGGCAGCACTACCCTTTTGTGAAATACATATTTCAATATGGCCGACTGACTCGATGCTCTGTGGAGATACTGTTGTGTGTTAGCACCTGACATCAGTCCAGAAATGGGATATCAGAAACGTAACATTTCATAAAACCAGGTTTTTTTTTTTGTAAAATGTAGGACATATTGAAAAAAGTCGGCTGTGAAATGCAGTGCTCTGCCATAATTTTAAGTGCTATCTTTTCTAACCTCTGTAATAAACCAACCACACTGTAACGTTTGTCCTTGACCCGATATCCACCCCTTTTATTTAAATAAAGAAAAATCAATTTTAAATGGTTTAACCCAGGACTTAAAGGACCAATATGTAAGGCAAGTGTTTAAAATGGGTACTGTGGTCCAAATTCAAAATGTTGGCGAGAGCTGTCTCCCCCTCCCCTTCCTCACCGGACTCAAAGCTCAGGCGGGTTGCCAGGTTGAGGAAACTGAACCTATACGAACGAGTACAAGATGAGCGCAACATTAAACTCTGCCAATGGCAAGCAACCTTGCTACACTGTAAGTTGATCAGCTGATGTATACAGTATGTTTGCAATGATTTTATTGTTTGCAATCTATACACCAGATCATGCGGACTTTGTATAACTCTGTCAATGTTAGCTAGATGCATGTCTGGCTACGTACAATTCTCCCGAAAAAAGCCCACTGCTACGAAGATACACACTCTGGAGTTGGACTTACTACCTTCCAGGCTCTGATGACATTTGCTCTGGAGTAGAAACTTCAAAGGAGAACATTCTGGCTGTAGCATTAATGTCAGAGAAGCCAGTATTTCAACTTAGCATGTTTATCTGATGACATATCATGGTCATTTTATGATTTAGTACAGTAAATATAATGCCTATTGGTCCTTCAAGAAGCAAAAGTAGCAGTGAGCACATTAGTGGTGCGACTAAACTACCTTCCAGCTTTACCTATACACAAATGTTGCACCATTTTAAAATATTTCAATGGTAAATTTTACCCGAAACCTCAGGTGCATCTCCAAGGGTAAGGAGAGAGGAAGGCATATTATATATATATCATATCCTTATTCATATGTGTTAAATAATGTATTTCAAATTAACAATACATATGCAAAGGTCTTAGGCCATGCCAGCATTCCTACACAGGTCCTTAGCTTAGCTTGCTCTTCAAAGCACCATTGATGACACATTCAGGAGCGGGGGCTTCCATTGATAAATACAGTACTTTCACTTTCATTTTAGTCTCTTATGGGCACTATATGCCTAAAACTTAATTGTGATGTACAATGAACCGCTTGTGTTAAATATTTGGTTATGGTAGGTAATGTCCGACAATATGTACTTGCATAAGAAAGACCATTGGATTTCTTATTATTAATTAAGTAAAACGTCAAGGCCAGGCGATATACAGTCAGACCATGGAGTCACTGCTCCAGCCAGCAATTTCCACCGAATAGAACTCATAATACTTTAGATTTACTATAAGCAAACAGGTCTTTTATAATCTCATCAACTCATCATGTTGATGCCTTGATTGAAAACAAGGCATCTGTTGGGTGGGTGTGGACTGTGATTACTGCAAATAGAGGGGTTTAGGGGAAGGCGTCAGTTCTCAGTTTGGGTCAATCAGTGACAGCGTGCAATTACCTGTCTGGTTGGTGCGCAATGGGTTTGCTGGTGTCATTTGTCAGTGTCAACACCTTCCACCATGCATTGTACCTTCGAAGTGTGTGAAGTATTGCTGGCTATGTGTGTGTGTGTGTGTGTGTGTGTGTGTGGTGGGCTTGTTTGTGAATGAGTAAGTGAGTGGTAATTGAAAAGAACAACCAGCACATTCCTTCCTCTAAAGTCGTAAAAAGACGGGCTCCGACCTTGAATTCATCTCATGATATCCAGTCTTTAAAAATCCCACCGCTCTCGGGTGCATAGCACCGCAGATCAATCTTTCTTGTCAGGGCCTTGCATTCCCGAGCCTGGATAAGTGTGTACGACAAGCAAATCATGCCTGTCCTTCGAGTGCAAATCTGCATTCACTGTTTAGACCCCCCCCAGCCCCCACTCCGTCTCCGCTCTGTGTTTAGCCTGCTTAACGACAGCTTGAGAAATGGCTGTGCAGGGAGCAGGAGATTTGTAGTGCTGGCTACGCCTGTTAGCTTAGAGTATTAACTTGGACCGGATCCAGCAGAGCAGCCGGCAGGTGCCTGGCGGGCCCATATCTCAAACATCACGGGCCAGTCTTTTAGGACCACTGTCCTGTGTGTGTGTGTGTGTGTGTGTGTGTGTGTGTTTGTGTGTGTGTGTGTGTGTGTGTGTGTGTGTGTGTGTGTGTGTGTGTGTGTGTGTGTGTGTCCGTGGTTGTATGTGTATGTGTATGTGTATGTGTGTCTGTGCCTGTGCCTGTGCCTGTGTATGTGTATGTGTATCAGCGTTTCCGTTGTCTGGTAATTGCCGGTCTTTGTCCGGAAAAAAATTGTAATGTCCGAAAATATTAGAGCTCATCGGCCAAATTGTCTGATTGGAATTTCTTAAAAACCCCGTCTCGCAAACACAATCTGAATTTGACAACAATCCTACTATTTAGGCCTATAGAGCAAACGTTCACTGACCTTAATATGTTTTAAAGGAACAGGCTAATCAGCCGTTAGAAAGTTATTAAACAACACGCATATGCTGTATTTTAAATAAAGCGCAAACCGTCGGTTACAAACAAGGAGAGAACTAAGTGAGAAGGATCAAACATGGCCAAGCAGACTAGCCCTAAAAGCTTTTTTCAGAGGCCAAACGCAACTGGTGAGGATGAACCGTCTGACAAGGATGAACCTGTAATTCCTGCAGTGTTGCGTCTGAACGCGTTTAATTTCATTATACTGTCTATGCCCGTGCGTGAGCGCGCCGAAGTTGAGTAGGAGCCGAGAGCGGTATTGCAGACAGATAGAGATTTGGAAAAGTTATAGCTCGCAGCATATTGAAAAAACGAACAAGTTATTTTTATGAACTATGAACTGAACTAGTTCATGTAAAAAATGAACTTTCCAAACACTGAATACCTGAAGCCCTAGATGTTCGAACAGCTTCACAAGAGAAAAAGCCCAAATGTCGGGCGTTTATGTCGTTATGGAGTGACAAGTTCAGGTCACAGTAAAATGTTCTGTTAGCCCTGCGAAAAGGCAGGACGACGCAACGGATTCACAAGAGGGTCGAATAATTTTAGAATCTCATTGAACATAGTCAGAGCAATGACCATGTTGCGGTGCTCAATTTAACGCCACAGCAGGTTGCGATTAAAGGCCACTTATTGACGCGCATCAGACATTAATGTTTTTTTCTATTGTAAACTTAGGCAAATAAACATGTTGCATTCTAAACTACTTGATTATGTTATTATTTAAGCTATGCATGCCGTCAGTTTTCTTCAATAGGCTAATTTAGAAGCAGAAATAGATATTTGGCCGGCTTATCATTAAAATGTCCGGCAAATGAAAACTCTGCCAGTCATTTTGACAAGCAACATTTTTCTCCAGCAGAACCTCTGATGTGTATGTGTATGTGTATGTGTTTGTGTGTCTGTGCCTGTGCCTGTGCCTGTGCGTGTACTGAATGATATGGTGCTTTCTGGTACTGATTTGTATGATGGTTGTCATGTACAAGCTGTGTGTTTGAGGTGATTATTTGATTACGATTGTTGCAACATACAAATGTTAGAAATATCTGTATGTGGAGAGATATTCTGATACTTTTTCTCTTTTATTTGATTATATGAGCCAGTTTAGTCCTTTCGAACAGCTAACATCCACACATTTATTTCTTTTGAAAAAGAATTTCATTACTGATAAATACTTTTTATGAGTTTATGATAATAAACTTTAACTATATGTATATATATATTTTTTCTGCACCCAGTCTAATTTGGGGCGAGTCACAAATTCATATTCACAACTTAAATAAATCATTTTACTGTGTCTACCGTTCATACTTAAATTTTTTTGTTTTATTATAACAGAATTACACATACTCATCTTCATCTCTTGAATTTCCCCTCTGTGTTGAATTGGCATGAGGTGTGCTGGTGATGATTCATGATCTGCAGGAGTATCATTTACTCCAGACCAGGGATCAAGCTGCCCTGCATAAACAGTAAACAGGAGAGAGAGAGAGAGATGAGATACCTCTTCACAAGGTGAGTGTGGTCACAGCATCGCTCTTCATCTGTGTCTCACTCCACACATCGCCCTCATCATCACAGGACTACCCCACCTCATCAGTACTGGGAACAACCGCCATGTCAAAGAGGTTATTTCTGTCTGAGTGTGTGTGTGTGTGTGTGTGTGTGTGTGTGTCTGTGTGTGTGTGTGTGTCTGTGTGTGTGTGTGTGTGTGTGTAGGTGTGCGTGCATGTGTGTGTGTGTGTGTGTGCATGTGTGCATGTGTGTGTGTGTGTGTGTGTGTGTAGGTGTGTGTGCATGTGTGTGTGTGTGCTTGTGTGTTTGTGTGTGCGTGCGTGCGTGCGTGCGTGCGTGCGTGTGTGCGTGTGTGTGTGTGTGTGTGTGAGACTTTCATTCTATAGTTGTGAACAGGGTAATGGAAGTCTCTTCCTTCTCATGTGGTCGTATTACTTTGCCCACTCTAGAATAGACTATTTCCAGCTGGTTTGTTTGCCCCAGTTCATTCATCCTTGAGCTTCAGAGTAAATCCTGTAGACATACAAGAGTGACATACATGTTCTTCAGCAACATTTATTTTACACAGAGTGCTATTCCTGTTACATTTGTCAGAGCCGTTTGTACAGTATGTGCCTTTGGTGTGAAGTCTTTTATTATGGGATGTATTTTACGTCCTTTATCTGTTGTCAGGGTACTTTACATGAATTCTTCATGGACATTTGACCAATGGTATTTTATTATTTATGATTAATTGCATCTGAGCAGTTATCCCTCCTTACAATCTTTACATCTGGATTCACAAATGAAAAAGTTGTAACTAGATTTCCAGACATGAAGTTTAGTATGTTAACTAGTGCTGTCAGTTTAACGCGTTACTAACGGCGTTAACGCAAACCCATTTTAACGCCGTAAAAAAAAATATTGCGAAATTAACGATTATTTATGTATTTATTTATTTTTAGTTAACTATGACATAAATGCGATTAATCGCGATTCAATATTTTAATCGTTTGACAGCACTAATGTTAACATGTGCTATTATCACAGTCTCCCACACGACTTAGCCACTGTAGGAGACTAGCCATTCCTGTCAATGTGCCGGCCACACACTAAACCAACCCACCAGAAGTCTCCTGGTTAACAGAGTTGGAGTATTCTAAAAATGAATTGATTCCAGCAGGCACACAGCGGTACTTCCTGTTTTCTCTTTCATTTCCTCTCTGTCCCTTCATCTCCTCTCTTTGTAACACTGATTACATGATCAGCACTGTTCGCAGACAGATCACTGTTTTCTCCTTAAACATGTGTGACCTTGACTCCTCCACCATGGAGACATTTCTCATCCGGCGCCTGTGATACGATCGCGTTTTGATCAGACTGGCCAAGCATTACTGCACCCTCCATCAGCCTCTCTCTATTATTCTCTTATCGGCCAGGAATTTATGGCGGCTCACTGAATGGGAAATCCCACGTAATGGGAAATGTGTCCCATCTTCATGTCAAACTGTGAGCACCATTCGATTACTGGTGTATCATTACACGGGAACCCGGGTGAGAAATGGCCACAACATCACCCCTGTAATCTCCACAGTGTAGTCATCCATCCCCATCAGGAATTTACAACAATTTTGTACAAAGACAACGTCCAGTGGCACGATAGAACTATCCACTGATGAATAATTTCATCTGAAAAACTTTCCTTCCGGAACTGTCCCCCAGGCTAAAGCGTTCCCTGGATCGCCATGGTGATGATGTAAGAGTTTTAGAGGTATAATTGGAAGGGTGAAGCGTCAGAGACGGCATCCCATCAGAGTGAACCTACTCCCCCTCTTACTCCTCCACTGCAGACAGTATTATGTCTCTCAATCAATATGCCCATGATGAGGGCCCTCCAATCTGATTAGGCCATGGTGGTGGGCGCCCAATCAGAGGCAGAGAGGAGAGGAGCTGTTGTTTGGGTCCCTCTCATAGAGATGCTTCAGACTGTGTGTCTGTGAGTTCATATTTCCCTTTTTTGTACTGGAATTTCATATAATGTGCCCTGCGTCTTTATTTTTGCTCTTTCTTTTTTTTCTGTCTTTTTTCCTTTGCTATATTTTTGTCTGTCTGTGTTCATGGAGATTAAACTGTGAGGAAAAGCGCTTGTGAAGACTCCTGAATGGGGCCGGCCCGGGTCAGATGCTGATCTAAAATGAGAAAAACAAAAGCTCCATGGCGCTCTTCATGAAAGGCCCTTATTAACACTTGGCTTTGTTATGGCAACATGTTAAAGACGCTCCAACACATTTGCCGATTGCCTTCTCCAGGGAGTAAACAATACCTTCCAGCACGGATTGTTTCCACAGCGCCCTGTTATCTGTGTAGGGAAGAGACTGTAGATATGACGACAAATGGGTTAGCCCTTCATATGGCATACTGATGAGATGATCATACATAGATAAGGCCCTTATACTGTTTTTTTATTTTAGTTTTTACTATCTGTTTTTCTATCTGTCTTTCCATGGCCCCTCATCTTTCATAATTTCTCAAGTTTCATCACACATGTAAAGAAATGCAAATAGATCTTTCTCCAAAAAATCAGATACAGAAAGTCAGATCCAAGTGTTATCATACTTATACCAGCAAATAATTCTGGAACTGATTGGGCTCGGCTCTGCTCCGGATCTGCATGATATCCGGGCCAGATCTGTGACAGTCATCTTCTTTATCAAGTTCAGACAGTCACCTTGCGGACTTGGCCCTGCCCTCGTTGTTTCCAGCATGGGGGTTGGGGGTGGCTTTCCTGCGATCCTTTATGTGAGTCACCCCAAGGCAGATGGGTGCGCTGTCAAGGTCCTCCAGGTCAGAGACGAGTAGCAGAGGGGTTCCATGTTTGGCCTCCGCTGCCTCCAGATCACTGCAGGGTGGTTTAGAAAGGGAGACATGCACCACCCATCATCTGTGACTTTGAAAGGAAACCCAAGACTTATTTCACTAATGTAATGTCAGACTGCTTCAGTGCATGCTGGTTTGTTTCATACTTTTAGTGTTTTTTTTCTGTAGCCCACAAAGGCTTTTAGTATTATACAAAGAATGGTAAATATATGACAGGTCTGGGTCAAGTGACAGGTCTGTCTCTGTCTTAAACACACCCACACACACCCACACACACACACACACTAGTTGTATGAGAAAAGCCATAGGCAGACTGGAATAATGTCCAGAACACAAGATGTCTAGGTAATAGGTAATAAGTCTTCCATTTGGTACTGATTTGGCCCAGGTCAGTCAGACTAGGGCCAGATCTAATCCAGATCTGGTTTGCTGAGCACCTTTACTCTAGCTATGCCTACAGACATGGGCCAGAGTGCCCTGCTGAGGACTGTGCTTTGGACAGACAGGCTGGGAGGATGACTGTGCTCTTCCCTGTCACTACCCACGGAGCAACCCTTCTGATATACCGCTCTGCTCCCCCTGACTCCGCCTGCGATGCTACACGGCCTGCATGCAGGATGCGCGCGTGGCCCGTAAATCTGCAGGCGCGTCCACTTACTGCGCAGATCTATGGCCGAAGCCTCTCTCAGCCCAGCCTGCTTCATAAACCACCTCCAGCATCACCCTGCTCTTGCTCCCACGCTAATTTATTCACATCGCATTCACTAACATTGCACACACACACACACACACACACACACACACACACACACAGATACAAACACACACACACAAACACACACGCATACACACACACACACACACACATACAAACACACACACACAAACAGACACGCATACACACACACACATACACATACAAAAACCCAAAGTCACATACAAACACACACACACGCATACACATACACCTACACATACACATACACATACACATACACACACACACACACACACACACACACACACACAAACACAGACAGACCCAAACACACCTATCTTCTCCCTGACATCTTTTAATGACCCGCCTGTCATCCTAACTGTGGCTCTTGGCCCCCCTCCATGACAAGGACTTTTGGGTAATTGTATTTCCTCCGTCACTTGGCCCGGGAAGGCGACATTTTCTTTGTTTATTTATTTATTTAATTTATTTATTTGTTCCCCGGTCTTCATTTAAGAGTGGAGCCGTAATGGCATCTTGCTCCCTCCATCCCTCTCCTGCAGCGGTGACAAATCCCTCTGCACTGAGTCAACAGCATCAGGCCAGGGGCCCAGTGCTCTCTCTCTCTCTCTCTCTCCCCATCTCTGTCTCTCACGCTCTCTCTCTCTCTTTCCATCTCTTTCTCGCTCTCTCTCTCTCTCCATCTCCGTCTGTCACACTCTCTCTCTCTCTCCATCTCTTTCTCTCTCTCTCTGTCTGTCACACTCTCTCTCTCTCTCTCCATCTCCGTCTGTCACACTCTCTCTCTCTCTGTCTGCCACACTCTCTCTTTCTCTCCATCTCTTTCTCTCTCTCTCTCTCTCTCTCCATCTCTCTCTGTCACGCTCGCCTTCTTTGTCTCTCTCTCTCTGTCACTCTCTCACTTGCCCTCCCTCTCTCTTTCTATCTCTCTCTCTCTGTCCCTCTCTCCCCCCTCTCTCCTTCTATCTCTCTCTCTGTCCCTCTCTCCCTCCCTCCCTCTCTCTCTCCATCTCTCTCTGTCACTCTCTCCTTCTTTCTCGCTCTCTCTGTCACTCTCTCACTTGCCCTCCCTCTCCCTCTCTCTATTTCTATCTCTATCTCTGTCTGTCCCTCTCTCCCCCCTCTCTCCTTCTATCTCTCTCTCTGTCCCTCTTTCCCTCCCTCCCTCTCTCTCTCTCTCGGAGCAACCCCTCTGATATACCGCTCTGCTCCCCCTGACTCCGCCTGCGATGCTACACGGCCTGCTACACGACTCCGCCTGCGATGCTACACGGCCCTCCCTCTCCCCCTGACTCTTTCTATCTCTATCTCTGTCTGTCCCTCTCTCCCTCCCTATCTCTCTCTGTCTCTCTGTCTCCCCCTCTCTCTCTGAAGGGACTAAGTTAGCTAAGACGTGTCCCGCTCAGGGGATGTGTCTGTCCCTGTGAAGCACATTAAAAGTGCTCTTAGCACCTAAGCTTCTCCAGATTTGTTCCGGAGGAGGTGAGGGCGGTGTGGGGTGTTCACATGAAATATGAATTTGTGTGACTGTGCCACGGGATAAGTGTTCTACATATATTTGTCCTTCAAGTCTGTCCTTCATTAGAGATTATACCTGTGACGTCCAAGAAATGACACAACATCACCAGGACTGGCAGACAGATTAATTCATTTCAGATGAGTTCCACACCAGGCGGTAGTTCCTGCAACACACTTCTGAAACACTTTAAGCACCGATGCTTGCGCTAAGAGGCTCAGTCTGTCCCCACTGTGTGACTCTCCGCCTCACGAGCGCCGCTGAGGCCCAGGCATTAGGGCTGGAGTGACAGAGACGCCGTGCTCTTCTTGGGTACTTCTGGTCGCCCAGGCATTAGCGTTGGAGTGATAGAGACACCACACTCTTCCAAGGTACTTCTGGTTTCTGCACAGGGTGCAGCACTAAAGCAGGGCTTAGAGTTAGGCTTGCCGTTTCACTCTGTTGAAGTGGTTTTCAACTCAAGAGCCAACAGTAGGTCAATGTGAAAGTTGTAGATTTTTAGGTGTAGAAAAGTAGAAAGTTTTAAAGACATTTTTAGTGTCCCTTTTATTAGTAATCTCAATAAAGTTCAGCAATTTATGTTCATCACATTGAAAACTTGTACGCAACTACGTATATGCAAACGAATATGTATAATACCTAGACATTTTCTTCTCAGTTAGTAATTTATCCAAATGATATCAGGCAAAGTGTCTGAAAAAGAGGAACACTACAGAAACTCAGATGGTGAATCATGGGGTGA
>NC_137928.1:15548014-15570514 GCF_963457725.1 Sprattus sprattus | reverse complement strand
CCTGCTGCAAGACGAGCAGGTGGTTCTCAGCGTTGGCCGTCCATAACCCTCTCCGCCACAGACTGTGCCAGTCGGTGGTAGTCCACACCAGACTGTGCCAGACGGGCATTAGAACTGACCAGTCAGCCTGACTACTGCTTGCCTCTCCTGCAGGTCTGTCTTTACACAACCGCCCATCCCCCCCCCCCCCCACCCTCATAGTTTGACCCCTAAGAGCAAACCTGAGCCCCTTTCCTCTCCTCTCCTCCTTCCTCTCCTCTCATCTCCCCCTTCCTCTCCTCTCCTCCTTCCTCTCCATTCCTCTTGTCCTTCCTCTTCTCCTTCCTCTCCTCTCCTCCTTCCTCTCCTCCTTTCTCTCCTCTCCTCCTTCCTCTCCTTTTCTCCTTCCTCTCCATTCCTCTTGTCCTTCCTCTTCTCCTTCCTCTCATCTCCCCCTTCCTCTCCTCTTCTCCTTCCTCTCCATTCCTCTTGTCCTCTCCTCTCCTCCTTCCTCTCCTCTCATCTCCCCCTTCCTCTCCTCTTCTCCTTCCTCTCCATTCCTCTTGTCCTTCCTCTTCTCCTTCCTCTCCTCTCCTCCTTCCTCTCCTCCTTTCTCTCCTCTCCTCCTTCCTCTCCTCTTCTCCTTCCTCTCCATTCCTCTTGTCCTCTCCTCTCCTCCTTCCTCTCCTCTCATCTCCCCCTTCCTCTCCTCTTCTCCTTCCTCTCCATTCCTCTTGTCCTTCCTCTTCTCCTTCCTCTCCTCTCCTCCTTCCTCTCCTCCTTTCTCTCCTCTCCTCCTTCCTCTCCTCTCATCTCCCCCTTCCTCTCCTCTCCTCCTTCCTCTCCAATCCTCTTGTCCTTCATCTTTTCCTTTCTCTCTTCTCCTCCTTCCTCTCCTCCTTTCTCCCATCTCCCCCTTCCTCTCCTCTCCTCTCCAGTCAATCAGTGCAGATTTATTTCTGCCTGGTAATTGATGTGAGCCGAGTTGGTGCCTGTGTTCCTGTTAGTCAGGCAGATGATGGGGAGTCCTCTCCCCTGAGATTATATACTAGTCAATTAAACGCAGTCAGCCGCAAACACATAAATGCACTAAACTACTAATGACTAAGAGCTGCAAAGACGAAAAAAAATAAACAAGTAAAAAGAAAGAGAGATAAAGAAATAAAAAACGTCTTTGGGCTGAGAAGTGGAGCGAGACTCATTATCCCAGTTTATGCCCTTGTGCAGTTGTTTTATTGGGGAGGAAAAGACCGCCTCCCAGTACGTTAAAAGAACACAAATTAAAAGATGTCGCCGGGGAAATGAGCGCACCAACACACAACTGACATCTCCGAGTCTGAGTTCAACTGAGTGAATTCTATTTTTAACCCGAGAAGCAACCTTGAATTACCCAACTCCGTTAAGTGGATGTGGTTTAAGTAAAAGGCAGCTCGTGGCTGGGTTGCCGGGGTCCACGTCGGAGCGAGGCGATTTGGATTTAATGAGGATGCGCTCGATCGGCGTCAGTATCTCAAAGACAGCGGCAGGTTGCCCAGAGTGACCCCATCGCTGCAGTCGCCCCGGTGTAAATACTTGCCTTTTTAGCACGCTCATTAGCACACTCCACAGCTAGCGCTGCTCACCATGCTTGATGCTGCCACTGGCCTGAGTCTGCTCTGCCGCTGTTTGTGAGGAGATCTGCCATTACGGAGACCAGAGCTGGAGTGAACTTAAAGAGGACAGAGAGCAAAAGTGTACCATAATGTTTCGTGACATAAGGAAGAGCGTATTGTTGGAAAGAGGCTCCCCATTTGGAAGTCTTTGATTCATCCCCATTGGGTTTTAAATTACACACCTGAGAGTTCTATTTAAGGTTTGTAACATACATATAACATTTATAACATTTATAACTAACTGGGAGTTCTATGTTAAACCTTACAAGTCCTCAAACATTAGGACAAACTGAAGATTCTCTATGCCATAGAGGTGATGGCATCGTCATGTCTGCAGTCAACCTGGTTTAAAGTAGCTCTCTCCAGGGCTAGCAGTGGTAGCCCATCTAGGGAGTGGTCTGCACTCAAATCTGGGCTGGATTAGGGCAGCTGCAGTTTGGTTTGGAGATCTTCCTCCAGAAAGACCAGAGGGAAAAAGCTCACATACAGGAAACACATTGCAAGAGTACGGAGCCCCGAAAGGGACATGGAGAGTAATGCCAAGGTAATGTCCCCATCAAAATAAGCCTGCATGGTCAGAATGACGATGCTACAATGTTTACTATCCATTAAGAATTCATACGTATGATCACATTCATTTTTTCAATGAGGTCCCTAATTAAGGGCCCTAACACAAAACCAAAGTGTTGAGTTCTATGTGAAAACTTATTTTTTTACAGTAGAACAAACTGAGGATGTGTGCCACTACTCACTGACTCTGCATCAGTCAGGGATACGTCACGCTTAATGTCCTTGACTATATGAAGATCTATACAGTAATCTATTAACATTGTCATTGCACTCTGAGGTCAGTGTAACATTTTACTTAACAATGTCGGCCAACACCTAAGTGTTCTATGCATGCTCATATCCTCACCTTAACCCTAACTTTAAATCTAACCATAGTTTGGGCACAACTCAAAGTACACAACTCAAAGTACAAATGCTTAACATGTCATACTATCGACACTGCATAGTGCAGTTACAGTGTTATCTGTGCAAGTGTTATCTTTAAATAAGCACTAATGCTAAGTCTGGTGCACGTGAGATAGCTCACTAATCTTAATATACTTCCATTTCAGTGAGGACAAATATGGTAATTGGAGGATTTTAGACAATTAATTTAACCTGATAGTGGCAAATGCCTTGGCCAAGCCATTGGTGCAAATTAAGAGATAAATATCAAGACCGGTTGTCTAAAAGTAAATGGAAAATCCGGTTAATGAGACATTCTTTTCATTCATCAAAATGCCCAACACAGTCTTGCTATACTGATAACGCTGTTTATTTAGTCCATTTTATTTTCTTCTTTGTCTATATCAATGACAAATTAGAAATACATGCCTATGTCTGTATTTGTGTTTTTTATGTCATGCTGGCTTCTTCTCTCGGCCTATCGGTCTTTCTCTCCCCTCTGCTCTCTCACCCTCTTTCTCTCCCTCTCTGTCGCTCGCCCTCTCTCACTCCCTGTCTCTCTCACTCTTCTCTCTCTGTATCTAACCCTCTCTCCTCTCTCTCTAATGCTTTCCCCTCTCTTTCACTACATCATACCTTCACATGCTCCCAGCTCTGAGTGTTCTCCGCTCCTGTCTTCTCTTTTCCAGGTGCTCCCTCCACTCCTGACTTGTATTTAAACTGGATTAACAAGCCCCTCTTAATAATGGACAGTGCGATAGTAGGCATGATTAATTTATCACAGAGCGATCAAACACTGCCGGCTAAAAGCCTGCAGGGATCCCCTCTTACCCGTCTCCAGCTTTGACTCCAGAGGTATTAGAAGAAACATACTCTTCCATTGAACACACACGAACACTTTGTTTGTTTTCAATTTTTAAAATACGTTCAGGTTCTCGATTTAGCAGGAGAGGCTTGGCCATGCATTAATTGATACGCCGGCGGGATGTGTTGAAATCCAGTCAAGCAATTAACCTGTCACATCGGCTCAAATGGAAAAGGTCTTTTAGCTTGTCCCACATCAACTCAGCAGTCAATGAATGGGCACTGATGAGGAAGAAAGAGCTACTGCCGTACAATGTGTCCATGACAATGGCGTGAAAGGGTTATAGGCCCGGGTGAATGGCATGTCGTTCCTTTTAAGGCATAGTTCTGTTTGTGTTTCATGTTGTAGAAGATATAATGCTTATTTGAGGTCATCCCATTGATCTGGGGACTTTAGAAGACGCCACAAAGGTACCATACAGTACTACCCAGCAAACTTAGTATATGTTACCAGCCTGCTTATATGTTATTATTGTTAGTACTAACCAGCATGATTACAGTATATGTTATTTACAGACCTCACAATCTAAGGTACAAAACAAAATTGATTTGCTGCAACACCAAAGAGCCAGGCTCAATGGTATGGCAGTCAGAGCACATACTCATGTGTAGTGACGGTACTACGTCACACGCCACCACTGGAGAGGAAATAGCTGCTGAATGCTAAACTCACAGTTCACTCTCATTTTTGCAGCGTTGTTTAAGTTTTACGAGGTGACGCGTTAGTTTGCTGAGACTAGCAGATTTGTGATTCCACTTTGTGCCTTGCTCGTTAGTGAAGTTGGAAAACCAGAGCTTAGGAAGCAGTCCGTTCCAGGACGACTCCGGCTCCACATTGGCACACACATCGGGATATGATTCCTGCACCAAGTCAAGCAGGGGGAAAAAGAATTACGTCTTACAAGCGATGTGGAGGCAACCAAAAATTCTAATTTTAGATAAAAATGAACAAACAAGTAGGAAAAGAGAACATGGCTTGCTGTGTTTCTCTTTTCTATTATGTTTTGTCTGTCTGTCTATTAATTTATTCATTCATTTTTATTACTTTATTTTACCATGCAGTTGTCTCACATAACTGCAGTAGTTAATGTTTCAAGTTTCATAATCTGCCGGTCTTTAATATACTGCTCTGTGATTCTAAATTAAATGAATGAAACTAAATTAGAGTGAGTGATGTTCTTATCAGTTCCTTGACTCAGATAAGCAAGGTGAAGGTAATGGACGTCCCCCAAGCATTTCTGCAATGAAGGCTTTCCTTTTCACTGTATGATCAAATAGCTGGACTCAAAGCCCTCGGAGGTAAACACTCTGTCCTGAACATTATTCTTCTGCGACCTCTTGATAAACACTCTCAGTGAGGTGCAAATTTCCGCTCCCCTGGGGATGCCCGTGCTGCTCCTGTAGTCTTGGATCAGTGTTACGCACATCCCACAGCCGTTTTTCTGTTTACCGATCGGAAGTAAACAAAGCAAAGGAATCTGGGAAGGCTGCGCAGCGTTGTCAAAACAGAGTTGAGGTGTTATTTCTCATGGTGTGTGTGGTGTGACGTTGGCAGCAATAAGGCTCTCAGCAGGAAGCAGAGAATGGAGAGGTGGGGTGGGGTGATCAATCTGTTGCATGCATGAGCTGTCAGACTCACACACAGGGAGAGAGACAGAGAGAGAGAGAGAGAGAGAGAGAGAGAGAGCGAGAGAGAGACAAAGACACATATTCACATACTCATACACATAATTATACACACACTCACATGCGTTTATGCACAGATACTCACACACATTTAAACGCTTAAACACACACACACACACACACACACACACACACACACACACACACACACACAAACACACACACACACACACACAAAAAAAAAACACATGGACACATAAGAAGTGATCCATGGAATGTACACACCAGTGAAGTGTCATTGGTACTGTATGACCCCTACCCATTTTCCATCAAACACACAGTGACATTTAGAGCTCCAACACTCCATGTCACACTGCGCTCTCCACTGAGCGATCTTTCAGCAATCATGTGACTGTTTCACTGGTGTGCTAGGAAACCTATGAACTCTGAATGACAAAGGAGTCTAATTACGGAGAATAGTGTGTGTGAGAGAGTGTGTGTGTGTGTGTGTGTGTGTGTGTGTGTGTGTGTGTGTGTGTGTGTGTGTGAGTAGATGGTGGTTTTCACACAGCCATATGAAGGCAGATGACATGACAGCCCAGCAGAGCACAGCTCTCTTGGCGAATGGGAAAACGCATTAAAACTATGATTACCTCGGCTGAACGGTAGCCTAGGAGTGTGTGTGCGTGTGTGTGTGTGTGTCTGAATGATAGGAGTGTGGGGAAAGTGGAGCACGGTGCATTCTAATTCCTTTTCATGGTGGGTAATTGATGAAACAGGTTATTTTCATGGGCAGTGATGACAAATGGCACTGGCATACGCAGAGAGAAATGACTGCTAAGGCTTTGAGGGTTCAATTAGTGCTCAGAACCAACCTTTGGGGACAGGCCGGGGGGTTGGGGCGGCAGTCTGTTGCAATGTATGAGTTGCGATACACACATGCATATAAATTGATACACATGTGTGTTTGGGTACATGTGCACACAAACATATACACTTACACTTGTACCCAAATACACAGACAGACATTGCGCTTGTGTCAGTGCATGTATTGGACAGTGTGCAGTATGTGCAGTGTCTCAGCAATGAATACGAGCAGTAAGTTATGCATTGCATGCGCATTGCATTTGAAACGTCCAGCCTCTAAATGACAAGGATACACATCATAATTCTGCAAAAGACTGACTTCTTCTGGTTATACAGTTTTATCCTGTTTGCTAAGACACTTCCTTCACTAGGAAAACCTGTAACTTTGCTCAGTTCTAAAATGATGTGCACTCTTCACATAACTGTACACGATGTTTTAGGAAACACACACATACTCACATCTTTCAATGTGTAAACTTTGAGCTCATTTGGTACATACTGTACATGCAGTCAATACAATGACATCAAGACAACACCCTCTGAACCCAATGAGCACATCTTGTTCATGGTGGAAACACTAAGCCACACAATTATTAACACATCAATCAAAAATGCAGAATCAATCAATAAGGGACACTGATGATTTCAAACAATGGATCCTGTAATCTAGGAAAGACAAGAACCCATAGCAAGACGAGGAAGAGAAAGACCCCAATTTCAAAGACAAGTAGTTCCAGGTGAAATTCATCAATCACTATGTGCACCTACTTGGGCTGACTGTGATGGAGCTGGACCATGAGTACAGCCAATTCACAACTGCATCCATCTTTACAATAACGCAATCTGCTTTGCTGTAACTGCAGTATGTGTATTGTGCTGTAAACTTGTAGGGCATGTAATGACTACTATATCTACACTCCATATACACAAGCAGTAACAGCAGAATTGTGTTTTTGTTTTTGTTTTGGTAGAGCCGAAAGACAGACATCCTCTGGGGGTAGCCAGACACTGCTTCCGTTGAAGAGCAAGAAACAGTTTTTCAGTAGTCAGAAGGGTTATTACCAGTGATGCCAAAGTGCAGACATTCAACCAGTATGTCATCATTTGGGATGTTGTTTGTTTTCATCTGACTGCCTTGGTTCACAAATCTTTTTTTCACACATTTTTCAGTGCATCTGAGGATGTGCTATCTGTGTAGACTACAAACAGCAGGGCATATTTCCCACAGTGAGGCCAAGCATCTTGTTTTTCTGAATCAAGTCAAGAGAAGAGTTGCATTTTGATGCAGACCAAACAGTAGTTGCAGTAAAGAGAATGATGCTGAGTACTTTCATTTCTATATGTGTTGTAATTGACCTCATCTGAACAACTGCTACTTTAGTTTTTTCTTTTCGTGTTGATCGATCAGGCGGCATGTATTTGCACGCTGGAGACAAAACATCACTAAACTTGTTCACGCCTTCTCATCAGTGTGACATTGCAAATGGTTTTATACTATTGATTTGAATTACCCCTGACAGTGTGTTTCTGCATGGGTAAGACAGACCTGAAAATACCAATTTAATGGAAAAAGACATTTTTGGTAGAAGTGTTTTACAATAGTCCCTCTAGTGTACACGATACAGTGATGTAGCATGTGTTTTTGACTGCTTGTGTGTGTGTGTGTGTGTGTGTGTGTGTGTGTGTGTGTGTGTGTGTGTGTGTGTGTGTGTGTGTGTGTGTGTGTGTGTGTGTGTGTGTGTGTGTGTGTGTGTGTGTGTTTATGTGTGTGTGTGTGTGTGTGTGTGTGTGTGTGTGTGTGTGTGTGTGTGAGGTGTTTTTGACTACTTGTCTGTGTCATGTGAGAGCAAAGTTTGATTTTGTGGAAGTTAGTTAGCTTGTCTAATGTGAGTATCACTTTGAGAATGTGTGTATAGTTTCAAAAAAATGGTTAATTGACTCAGAAAATGTGTCTTAGAAATCGGGAAAAACTGCAATAGCTAAGAAGAGGAAGAGTTCTTCTTCAGAACAGTGAGGAATCTAATAACAGGAAGAGTTCTTCTTCAGCGCAGTGAGGAGTCTAATAACAAGAAGAGTTCTTCTTCAGCACAGTGAGGAGTCTAATAACAAGAAGAGTTCTTCTTCAGCGCAGTGAGGAGTCTAATAACAAGAAGAGTTCTTCTTCAGCACACTGAGGTGTCTTCTGGATGATGTGCAAGGTCACTCTGAGGCCCTCTGTTGAGGAGCTGCGTAAGCGAGGCAGCAGTGATGGAGGGAGAGTGAAGAGTGATCTGATTCAGCTCAGAGTCTGGTCATTACAGCAGTGCAGAGCTGCCTCAGAGGCTATTGGGGTGAAGGACTGGAGGCTATTGGAGTGAAGGACTGGAGGTTTGATGGAAAACATTTTGGTGTATGAGGTACAGATGTGACTGTGACATGTAATGGGTCACTCCTTGATTGTGTTTGTGTGTGTGTGTGTGTGTGTGTGTGTGTGTGTGTTTAAGCGCTTAAATGTGCGTGTGTGCGTGTGTGTAAGTGGGTGTGTGTGTGTTGTCACATGCCAAAGATGACTCTCTAGAGTCAGAGAGAGTGTGTGTGCTTGCCTATGTATGTGTGTCTTTGTTCTATCTCTTTCAGTTTGAATGCAATGCATTGAGCATGCTTGGGGGAAAACAGGGAGTAGCAGCAACTCTGAAATCTGCTTAGTGTTCAGAAAGCTGAGCCTTGCTAGTCACCTATGATGAGGATGCTGACTCTCCCTCTCTTTCCTTTTCCCTGTGTGTGTGTGTGTGTGTGTGTGTGTGTGTGTGTGTGTGTGTGTGTGTGTGTGTGTGTGTGTGTGTGTGTCATTATGCTGAGATCATGGATTCCAAATTGCCAGTGGAATGTTCAATCATTAAGAATCTAGCTGTGCTCTAAACTGAAAATCCGCAGCTGATGTGGAGACCTGAGTTCACTTCATCTCCCACTGACACAAAACAGCTCAAATCCAGTTTCCCTCAAAGCAACTGAGGCCATTAACCTCATACACACACACACACATACACTCACAAAAAGCATATGCACATACACACAAACACACACACAAAACAAATGCACATACACACATTCATGAAAACATGCACACACTGACACAGGCACTCACTCACACAAAAAACATATGCAGATGCACACACACATGCACACACTCACACAGACACACACATCCACTCACACTTAAACTTCATCATCTTTACCCGCCAGCAGCGAACATGCCCTCTGTTTTCCCTGACCTAACTGGAAATTGCACACCGACAAACATGAAGGCAAATAAGCTGATGTTTATGATTTACTCTTCAAAGGGCTGGACTGAAGATAAGCAGGGGAGCTGAAGGACAGAGAGAAAGGAAAAAAAGAGGAAGAGAGAGAGAGAGAGAGAGAGAGAGAGAGAGAGAGAGACATAGATAGATAGATAGATAGACAGGGTACTTTATTGATCCCCAAAGGGAAATTGGAAATTAAGAGGGAGAGAGAAAGAGAGTGACATCTGGTGAGCTGTCTCTCTCTCTCTCTTTCCGTCTCCCTCTCAGCCAAAGAGCTACTGTAGTCAGCATGCCAGCGTGACTGACACCTCCCTGGACGCTGCTGACTAGCACAGATGCAGGCCACATCAGGCCCAGAGCAGGACCGGATCCGAGCAAGACCCCCTCCAGCACAGGATGGCCCAGAGTAGGACCAGGTCCGAGCAGGACCCCCTCCAGCACAGGATGCCTTTTTTTATAACAGAGCAGGTGTCTGACACACCCTCCTGCAGCGGAGTCAGCTGGGTGGGATGCTTTTACACACACACACATGCTTAACATGCACTGATGTGCTGATCTAGTGAAGTCTGCTTTGTGACAATAATGGCTCTCGTCGTGCGTATTAGCTTCTGTTCAGGTCCAAATCCGGGTCAGGACCGCCGCCGGGTGAACACTGACTGAGTCTCGGTACCAGCACAGGAAATGCTTGATACACACCTAGTGGAGTGGCCTGCCCTGTGTGTGTGAGTGTGTGAATGTGTGTGTGTGTGTGTGTGTGTGTGTGTGTATGTGTGTGTATGTGTGTGTGTGTGTGTGTGTGTGTGTGTGTGTGTGTGTGTGTGTGTGTGTGTGTGTGTGTGTGTGTGAGTGTGAGTGTGTGTGCATGTGTGTGTGTCTGTGTGTGTGTCTGTGTGTGTGTGTGTGTGTGTGTGTGTGTGTGTGTGTGTGTGAGAGAGAGAGGGCTAAGGTGAGCTGAGCTGAGCTGAGAGTCTCTGTAGGGAGCTTCCATCTCATCTCCCTGTTCATCAGCCCAGCTGGTCCCCTGGCTCGCTGACTCGTTTCCTGGGCGGTGTGACAACACGTTTGTGGGCCGCCCGGGACCAGCACAGCTAGATTGCATTAGCGCTGTGTGGGGACGCCTACTGTTGGGGGGAAATTGGATTGGCTGACTAAAGGATTAGATCAGGGGGCATAAGGGATTTAGACAGTCATGGTAATTCAGTGGCAGGTGGGGATGAGCAAAAAAAGAGTATGTTCGTACCTACCCACAAACACACAAGTAGGTGCATGAATACACACACACTCACACACACACACACACACACACACACACACACATACACACACACATTCACATACTTGTGTCACAAACACACACATGCAAACTCACAGACAGACACACATTCAAGTTACCTCGGACTCCACGGTGTGTATAATTGGTTTAATATAATAATAATAATAAGTATAATTTTAATCAATATGCATATTGGGCTCACTCATGTCCTGGCAGAACTTGGAGGATTAGAGAGAGGGCCCGGGCTCACTCCAAAACTGCAGCAGACGAGAGAGAAGCAAAGTTAAACACATCACACAAGGTTTATATAGAAAGAAGTAAAGGTTCTCTGACGCCAAAACATTATGTCAGCAGGGATAACGTGGTGTGTCTCTCACGTCCAAGGTCATCTTGCTATGCTTTTTGCAACGTAATGCAAAGAAAAGAAGGACTACTAGTTCTTTTTATCAGCCCTCGCTAACGTACACAAACAGAAGGTACACAGAGTTAGAAACGTCTGCACTTAAGAACAGACTCAGTGTTTCAGCTCACAAAGGCATATGATTAACACACATACATACTTAATTAAAGTCAGAATTTTACATACTTTATCACACACACACACACACACACACACACACACACACACACACAAACACACTTATGTTACAGACACACAAACAAACACACGAAGACAGAAAGACAGACAGACAGACGCACACACAGATGCACAAACACACACACTTATGACACACACATCCACAGACACCCACACACACACACTTATGTCACAGACACACACAAATACACACAGATGCACAAACACACACACAGATGCACACAAAGACAGAAACACAGACAGACACACACACACAGATGCACAAACACACACCCTTTTGTCACACACATTTACACTCACACACACACTTATGCCACACACACACACACACTCTGCCCTTCCCCATAGTTCTGTAGCACAATGAGTAACCTGTTCCAGCTGCACTTCCATTCCAGCCCGGTGAGACAGCACCGACTCCAAACTGTGCCTGTAAGAGTTCCCTCTGTTTGACATCTGTGCTCAGTTGAGCAGGTTCACTCAAGCGCGTGGTTTAGCCATGCAAGTGTTCCCTGATTGGTTGCCTCATGCAGTTCCTGACGTCGTTGTTACTTTTTGTCGACATGTTTTGTGATGGACCCCTGGGTGAAGTTTTAACCCAGACCAATTTCTCAGACTGAAACTAAACTAAACAGATGTAAAGATTATATTATTTCTGGATTTACTTCTATTCTTCAGTAAGGACTAGAGTTTTGGCGTTATTTTAATTGTCCACCTACAGGGACTTTACAGATAGTTTGTTCAAATTTAAGTTCACTGATTGGTGGCTTCATGCAGTTCCTGACTTCCTTTTTACTTTTTGTGGACATTCTTTTTCTGTGATGGACCCCTGGGTTTCAACCCAGACCAGGCCTTGGACAGTTTTTCAGACTGAAACTAAACTAGAACAGAGGTAAAGATTATATTATTTCAGGATTCACTACTTTCTTCAGTCAGAACTAGAATTTTGGTAACACTTCATTTGAAAAGTCTTTTGGAGAGACTTTACAGATGGTTTGTTAAAATTCAAGTTCAGTCTGTCTTATTGTTCATTGAACATCAACTTAACCAAACTCAACCATTAACCTTAACCATACATTTTAGTAAACAGAGTTTCAACAGATCGCCTGTTTATAATTTGCACATCTGTAGATAGTCTATAGGAGCCATCCAAATAAAGTGTGACCAGAATTTATAACATACCTAGGAAATGGAAAACCTTTAGATTGTCTTTTTCTTCAGGTACCAATAGCACACCCTATGCCAAATAGCCCATAACTGAATTCAAACATACACTCCATTCTTTGTCGTGAACTCACCAAAGCACCAAACAATCCAAAAGAACACATTTATTTAGTTGGCCTGATTGTGGCCTCTCCATCACAGGCCCGGTGTTAGCTCACTGGTCAGGTCAAGCCAAGGTGTCCATGCACAAAGACCAAAGCCAGTGCTGAAGAATCACAGCATCCTCAGTCAACAGCATGGGGAACAATAGCCAACTGCTGCTTATTTGCTGCAGGAAACACAGGGGACGTTACTGAACCAGTACTTCCAGCCATCGTTGTATTTCCCTCTATGTATTGTATTAGCCCTGTTGTGAGATGTGATTTAGCAATAGAACAGGTGGCAAAAGAAACAATATCTTTAAGGCCACATGATTTGGGTATGGCACCTGACTGTCTAAATTCCTTACAATTGTTACCTACAACCTACATAATTGTGTTCATAAATCACATTTAAATACACACAGACATTTTAACACAAACACATACAGTACATACATACATACACATAACCACTCATGGAAATACAGTGCCACTTGAAAGTATGTGAACCCCTTGACCACTTAGGAGTTTTCTGTTGTTTTACCATGATTTTTCATTTTTTTCATCACCAATTTTCCATAGAAGGAATGTCAGGTTTATGTTTATCATTTGCATGTACTTTTTTTTAGAGGGAATTGTTTGAGTAGCCAAAACACTACATGAAACATGGAATTAGTCCATTTCAAAAGTAAGTGAACCCCCTAGCTGAATTGGTAAAGTCAAGCAGGTAACAGATTCAGTGAAACTTATTTGGGTGCTTAATTAGTCAATTAAGCAAACCGATCATCTGAGACATCCTTAGGGAAAGGTTTGGGCAACACAGATTATAAGAGAGAGGAAACCAACCAAACTACTGTAGTGCCAAGGTGTACCCACACAGATCAACAATGCCGAGAGGAAACGAGATATCCGAGAACTTCAGGAAGAAGGTTCTGACAGCCCATCAGTCTTGGGGAAGCTACAATACCATCTCCAAAAGATTCCAGCTCCATCCATCCATCCAAGACAAATAATTTAGAAATGGAGGGCATTCAACATGACCGCATCTCTGCCTAGAAGTGGACGCCCATCAAGACCATCACCAAGAAGCACCAGAAGAAGAATAAATCAGGTAAAAGTCAACCCACACATCACCTCTAAAGAGTTTCAGACCTCTCTGGCAGCATCTGGGGTAAATGTACATGGGTCTACAATCAGACGAAAATTGTTGGTTTTGATCGTGACAAAATAATTCTATCTCTGACTCATCTGTTTAAAGAAGGGACTTCCAGAAGGCCTTTGGTTTATCCAAGTGCTCTCGGGCAAAGTTGAAACGGGCAGTTTTGTTCTTTCTTGAGAGCAGAGGCTTCATTCTAGCAACCCGATCATGAATGTCATGTCTATTCAATTTTCGTCTGATTGTAGACCCATGTATATTTACCCCAGATGCTGCCAGAGAGGTCCGAAACTCTTTAGAGGTGATATGTGGGTTGACTTTTACCTGATTTATTCTTCTTCTGGTGCTTCTTGGTGATGGTCTTGATGGGCGTCCACTTCTAGGCAGAGATGCGGTCATGTTGAATGCCCTCCATTTCAAAATGATTTGTCTTGGATGGATGGATGGAGCTGGAATCTTTTGGAGATGGTCTTATAGCTTTCCCAAGACTGATGGGCTGTCAGTACCTTCTTCCTGATGTTCTCGGATATCTCGTTTCCTCTCGGCATTGTTGATCTGTGTGGGTACACCTTGGCACTACAGTAGTTTGGTTGGTTTCCTCTCTCTTTTAATCTGTGTTGCCCAAACCTTTCCCTAAGGATGTCTCAGATGATCGGTTTGCTCAATTGACTAATTAATTACCCAAATAAGTTTCATTGAATCTGTTACCTGCTTGACTTTATCAATTCAGCTGGGGGTTCACTTACTTTTGAAATGGACTAATTCCATGTTTCATGTAGTTTTTCGGCTACTCAAACAATTTCCTCTAAACAAGTACATGCAAATGATAAACATAAACCTGACATTTCATCTATGAAAAATTGGTGATGAAAAAAATGAAAAATCATGGTAAAACAACAGAAAACTCCTAAGTGGTCAAGGGGTTCACATACTTTAAAGTGGCACTGTACACATTTTATCACACACACATACATATACATATGCATCAACAGAGACACACACACATACTCAGAAAGCTGTAAACACACAGCATGACAAAACAGTGAATATCAGACTTTTTAGATGAGAAGTTTTTTTTCATTACGGATGAGTAGACATCCTGACGTCCCTGCAGTAGACATGGACATGTGGCCATTGTGAGCAATTTCCTCCTGCAAAGAATCCCAAGCATGCTGCCTCAGTCAACAACCCCAGCCGCCGACAATACCCTCAGTGGGGCAGTTGCTACAACATGGCCTCCCACACCTCCAGCCAAGGCGACTCCCCACCCCTCTGGAAGGAGTGTTCAGCCTCATCTACATCGAACCGATGCACCTGACTTTCCATTTTACTTCTTCCTGTTAGCCGCCACGTCTCTCACTCCTGCTCGTACTCCACTGCCTATCCTGGCAAATCGCCTCCCTCCCTGGGGCGGTGTTTTAGTGTGTGTGTGTGTCTGTGTGTACACATGCGTTTGAGTGCTTGTGTGTGTGTGTGTGTGTGTGTGTGTGTGTGTGTGTATGTGTGTGTGTGTGTCTGTGTGTGTATGTGCATACGTGGATTTGAGTGATTGTGTGTGTGTGTGTGTGTGTGTGTGTGTATACATGGATTTGAGTGTGTTTGTATGTGTGTGTCTGTGTGTGTATGTGCATACGTGGATTTGAGTGATTGTGTGTGTGTGTGTGTGTGTGTGTGTGTGTGTGTGTATACATGGATTTGAGTGTGTTTGTATGTGTGTGTATGTGTGTGTGTGTGTGTGTGTCTGTGTGTGTGCGTGTGTGTGTGTGTGTGTGTGTGTGTGTGTGTGTGTGTGTGTGTGTGTGTATGTGTGTGTTTGTGTGCTACTGGTGTATTTTACTACCTGGTGGGATTGGGCCGTGTAATTGGGTCAGCTGGGCCCCAGCTGAGTCCCCGGGGCCTGAGAGACAGGCCATTAACCCTGGCAGGTGGGGACACTAATGATGGCCGTGCACAGGCAGGTTACCAGGAGGAGCACAGCTACTTGGGCGGAGGCTGATTTGGGATCAGGCTCGGATCGGGTCTGTACATGACAAGAATCAGCCAGAACTGGAACGAATTAGCCTGCTGTGGGTGCCCGCTTCATCCAAGTGTAGCAGGGACTTTGTTTGTGTGTGTGTGTGTGTGGGTGGGTGTGTGTGTGTGTATGTGTGTGTGTGTGTGTGTGTGTGTGTGTGTGTGTGTGTGTGTGTGTGTGTGTGTGTGTGTGTGTGTGTGTGTGTGTGTGTGTGTGTGTGTGTGTGTGTGTGTGTTGACCTATGTGTGTGTGTGTGTGTGTGTGTGTGTGTGTGTGTGTTGACCTATGTGTGTGTGTGTGTGTGTGTGTGTGTGTGTGCACTAAAACACTTAAACCAACAGTTTGTAGGAGTCACACGTTTTGAGGGACGAGGAAACTATTTTTGCCTACATCTTTTTATTCATTTTGATGTATGGTTACATTAAGGACAAATAAATACACTTGCTGTTCCCAGGCTATGCGCTGTGTCGTTCTGTGGTACAAGATGGACCACCACATGACAATACAAGAAAGGCTTTCACAGCTTGAAATCAGCAACTTTATTTCCACAAGCCACCAGTTAGCATGCTAGCAAGGTTAGCATGCTAGCAAGGTTCTATCACTGCCAACTGTTCTAGTCTTGGTGTTTGTGTGCCTTTTAGGTATTTCGCTTGCTTGGTTTAGACCAAAACCCCTTACTGTTTCTTTAAGATCCTATGTGCCCAGTGATAAGTTTCCTGGCTTTGCCTGCCAGCAGCTTAATCTAAACTCAGCTAATCAAACACAGGAAACAGGAAATCAGTGTGGCTAAGTCTTAATTTATAATTGGCTGTTTCGCTCAGCAAATTAAGAAGAGGCTAAACGTACTCTAATGAGCCCTCGCTGGCTGCACTTTATGGGATGTACTTAATGACATGTCAGTTTGGTTAGTGTTAGCCCTGCTTGGAGCACCATGGCAGCAAACATCGCAGGAGAAAATGGACTCTCTCATACACAAAGGGCATTTAAAGCTCAAAGTCCCTCTCTCTACCTCTCTATCTCTCTTTCACAGACACACACATACTCTACGGTTCTATCACACAAACACACACACACCCTCACACATATGCAAACGCACCCACATGCACTTACACACACACATGCACACACACACACACACACACAGATACACTCATACAGTCTCTCTCTCATACACAAACACACACATACTCTCACACCCACACAGTTGCACACCTCCATTTCATGTATATGACCAAGCCTCCAGCTTTTCATTTGACAGCTGTCTGTTCACGCTGCTGAATGTTACAACTGCCAGAGATTTATGCATGAGTACCACAATACATTAACGGGATTAGCACTGGCACACCTGCACGCCTCTCCCACAGTAAGTGTCCAGGGCTGCCAGCTTCAGTGTTAATGGCCTTTCACAGCACCAAGGGCAAAGGGGGGCAGCCAGTGTGAAGGTGTGTGTGATGTGTGTGTGGGGGGGGGGGAGGCCCTCATAACTCCTGCAGTCGTGCGCGACCTCTGACAAAGCCTGTGTCTCATCCAATTATGGAGATTACAGGCGGATCAATGTTTGATTTAATTTCGTCGCATTTGATTTGCATGACATTTTGTTTTTTTATGGGCTTCACCTGTGCGTGGCAAACACACGAAAAACAGCTTTGCAAGAGGTTGCCATTGAAATGGAGTTAATCCCCACAGGAAATCCAGAGCTTCAGCACATTCATGTGTGTCTGTGAGACCATAGAGGTGACTGTGAATGAGACGAGAACGGTATCTGTGAATGAGACCATAGAGGTTACTGGGGGTGAGACCATAGAGGTTACTGTCAGTTTATCTTGGGTTGAGCGTTCAAAGGCATCCAGGAAACCTCATGTTCACTTGTTGTAGAAATCGGTGTTGTGTGGCATCGCTGCAATCTTTTGAATAGCCAGTAGAATCCAAACTCGAGCCCGAGGAGAATGTCCACAGACTACAGATGTGCCAAAACACCTCATACTGCACCCAAAATGACTCATGCAGCCATAACTATAGCATATGCTCTCTCCCATTGAACTTATTTATTACTCAATATACAATCAGCAACTTAAAAAACGCGGCAACTTGAACCATTGCAAAATGCATATATTATGTGTTGCTGTATCCTATATTTTTGCACAGTTTAGCGTTAAACGTATTCCACCTCTTACATATTGTAATACAAATACAGTAAATATGAAATTCAGCTATAAGCCTCAAGACAACTATATGCTACATTTTCTGTTGTATACTATAGTACCAAATAAATTACAACTAGAAGTGTCCTGCAGCTCTAATGCCGATCCGTTGTGACATTTGTGTGACATATGAACTTCAGATTTACAGTATACCGTAACATTCTCCTTTGCCTTGAATCTCTAGAAAAAAAATTAACACATCTTATCCACCCTTAACATTCCCCGTATTCCATAAATATTTCAAGGCAAGTTGTTGTCATGACACCAAGAACAGACTTTTTTGATGTTGGTTTGCCTGTCACAATACTGTATATACTAGCTTTGAGTGTGGCAACATATTCATGTGTGATCAGTGGTACAGTGGTTAACATTGTTGAATAACAAGTAGCTGACCTGGATTCAATTCCTTGGCAATCCAAGAGACTTTTGTAAGTCACTTTGGATATATGTATTTTGTTGTAGTTGCATTTTTGGGTCACTTTGTCTCATTGATAAACCATGTCTTACATATACAGAAGTAATAGTGGGAAAATGTCTTCAGCGTCACCAACAGCAATATGTTTCCTTCATACAAGCACATTTCAATGCAAATGTTTTATGGCAGAACTTTTGTATAGTTGTTTAGCATACAGTTGGCAACAAGGATGCAAACTAACAAAACAAAGCAGAAAACTGGATACATTTCCGGTCTTATTTCAAGTGTATGATTTAATGTGTCTGTCAAAATACAGCATCTTTTCATCTACAGTGATCTAACATTTTGAACAGAGTATCTAAATGACTGCAAAAAATTGCTGTAGTTGTACAGAGTTTTGCTGGTGGTGAACACCGACTGAGACAGGTATCCATGAATTTTCAGAAGAAGTGGTCATTCAATGCATTCTGTATCAAAGCAATCCTAAAGAATCCAAAGTTCAGTTCACATAGTCTCCTGATATGATGAAAAAAGTGGACAAGGTATTGAGACAAGGGTAAAAACGAATTGTAAAAGACTGTAATAAAGGCAGTTGATTGCCTCAATACGTTCCCTTAGGCCTTGTGGGCAAAGAAAAAGTTGATTATCAATGATGGCCCTGCACCTTTTTCATCGTGATTGTATCTAAGACAAAGGCCAACTGAAATAACACTCAGAGATGTATCATGATTGCATGCAGTTTCCCCTTTGGGCTTTAACTAATGTTTCTGTTGAAGTGTGATTGGTTCTAGAGTGTTGTTTTAATGTGGTTTCAAATCATGTTTAAAAGAGAATGACTCCTGTCACAGGCTCTTGTGTCCAGATGTCCAGATGTCCAGATTTCGCCCCTTTTATGAATGCAAATAAACCTGCAACTCAAATAAACAAGATGTCGCTTTAGTTATTAAATATAAATTTCCATGACACAACAAACCAGAAACCTCACGGGGGGGAGAGTCGACCATTTACACAGTTCACACTCCGGTACAGTGATGCTTTCAAAACATTAACACCACTTACCCAAGTTCATTTCCTGTTTGTTAAGTCACGGTAATGAGCCAGCCTAATTATTCACTGATTAGTGTTTTATTCTCTGCTCTCAGCCCTTAAACATATGTCCCTTGGCAATTCAACGTCCAGCGTAGATGCCTATTCCCCCGCTCACAATTATGCATCAAATGCAAAAAAAAAAAGAGAAATGCTGATTATATGTTGGTAAAAAACAAATTAACTTGGCTGTAATTAAAACCAATCATCCACAAAAGCCACTTCATGAGATTGAGTCATGCGCTGATTCAGAAATTATTTACTAATCAGAAAGTTATATTTCTGTGAAAATGCAATGCGGGCAAGAGAGAGAGAGAGAGTCAGAGAGTGAGAGAGAGAGAGAGAGAGGGAACAGTAGAGGGAGAGTGAGAGATTCAGAGAGAGACAAAGACAGAGACAGAGATACAAAGAAAGGGAGAAAGCTACAGAGAGAGAGAGAGAGAACGGGAGAGGGAGACAGGGAGAGATACAGAGAGAGACAAAGACACAGAGAGAGAACGGCAGAGGGAGAGAGAGAGATACAGAGAGAGACAAGGACAAAGAGGAGAGATACAGAGAGAGAAAGACAGAGAAAGATACAGAGAGCGAGAGAGAACGGGAGAGGGAGAGAGCATTCTCAGGGAATGCAGACTTAGTTCTCCCCCACCTCTGTCCTTAGATCTGATTTGGATCCAGTCCCAAGTTAGCTCCTATATAGTCCTGCTCTTCTGTGGACATTATTCATAAACACATTTACCCCATAGAGAAGGCGGCGGCCCCAGTACTATAAGGGACTGCTGTTCTACAGACACTGTTCTTAAACACATGTACTCTATAGAGAAGGCCCCAGTAATATATGGGACTGCTGTCCTGCAGACACTGTTCTTAAACACATGGTCCCCATAGAGAGGCCCCAGTACTATATGGGGACTGCTGTCCTGCAGGACCACTGTTCTTAAACACATGGGGCCCCATAGAGAAGGACCCAGTACTATATGGGACTGCTGTCCTGCAGACACTGTTCTTAAACACATGGTCCCCATAGAGAGGCCCCAGTACTATATGGGACTGCTGTTCTGCAGACACTGTTTCTAAACACATTTACCCCATAGAGAAGGCCTCGGCACGTCTGTGTGATGCCGGCGGAGACCCAGAGGGGGACAGCTCCTCATTATGTGCGTGTGCATATGTGTGCGCTCAGCAGAAAACAGTACAGGCCTGATGACACTGCGAGAAGCTGCTGTCTAATCCTCTCTGACCTCTGACCTCTCTGAGGTGGACATGTCTAAACGTCTCATCTGCTCTCGGTAGTCCAAACCAATAAGGCCTCTAAAACCAATTATGACCTCTAATGACCTCTACTCATGCGGACGCACAGTACCGGTACAGACACACATAAGTGTGCACACACAGAGACAGAGATGGAATAACTGAAATAGATGCAGATGAAGTAATAGTACTCTCTCGTTCTCTCTGTCTTTTTATCCTCCATACATTTGTCACCACACATTGCTGAGCCGCAAGCTTGTGTGATCTTATGAGCTCTGGTTTGCAGCTCTGTTCTGTGTCTCAGTGTATTGAGATAATTAGAAATGCTGTACACTTGTCAAAACCGTAGAGAGGTCTTTTTTTTAAGTAAGAACAGAACTGCACACTAACTATACCCCTAGAGAGCAAGGCTTTTCAAAATATTTTGGGCAGCGCTGCTGTGTCTGTGGCCACATTTGTGAACGTTTTTTCCCCTTTCTAATACATTTTTGTAAACAAATATCTTGTTGTAGAAAAACACTCCAGAAGACATCTCCCTCAATTAATATTTCATCGACAGTTACGCAAGGTAAATTGTCAGGGACAGCCAAATCATTGTCGGAGCACAGGATAATTGAGGCTTGCATTTAATTTGTCCTTAATGTCTCCTCAGAACAAGAGTGGAACAGACTGCTGACATCAATGCTTTTATGAAGTATACATTTATTAAATGGATTAGTACTAAATGTTACTAATTAGTACACTTCAAACACATAAAGAAACACCTTGAGGTACAAATGTATATGCATTACCCTTCATTTCTTCCCAGACAGAAGTTAACACTGAAACGGCTCTGGCCCAGATAGTCTGCCCTCTGGCATAGGCAGTGTGATACCCAGAGAGTGCTCTCATCCTGGCTGGGTGTCTGCCCTGATCTGGGTATGGGCGGTGTGATACCCAAAGAGTGCCCTCATCCAGAGAAAGGAGAGAGAAAGAGAGCGAGAAGAGAGAGATGGAGAGAGGAGAGAGAGGGAGAGAGGAGTGAGAGCGAGGAGATAGAGAGGAGAGAGAGAAAAGAGGGTAGAGAAGAGAGAGAAAGAGGAATGAAAGGGGACCAATGAGACAGAAAAGAGAGATGAGAGAGAGCGAGAGAGAGAAGAGAGTGCCAGAGAGAGAGAGGACAAAGAGAGGAGAGAGAGAGAGAAAATAGGGTAGAGAGGGAAGATAAAGGGGACCAACGAAACAGAGAAGAGAGAGGGGAGAAAGGAGAGACAGAGGAGAGAGGAAACAGAGGAAAGAGAGGAGATAGAGAGAGAGAAGAGATGTAATGGCAAAAGAGTGGGAGAGAGGAAATACAAGACAAACAGCAGAGAAAGATAGACGAAAGAGAGAGGAAAGAGAGGTAAAGGGGGAGAGAAGAGGAAAAAGAGCAAGAAATAAGACAAGGAGGCTGAGGCACTAGAGGAGAAAGAGGAGGAGGAGAGAGTTGTCCATCTCCATGGAAATACCAGCTCATTCTTTATGAAGTGCAGCTGCGCGCCTAACCCCAGTCAACGTTTGTTACCCTCAAGAATGGAGACTCAAGACCTGCATGCAAAGTCAGCCAGATCACTGTGGAAAGGCATAGGGTATAGCGGAGACTCGCTACTCCTGTAGGGATGACAAAATGGTATACAAAAATGTGTACAATTACTACACATTCATCTTCATTATGGTTATAAATCACAGAGGTCCTTAAAAGCCACCTTCAGCTTGGCATACTCGCATAATGTTGCGTTTGTCAGTACTTTTATGTAAATGAATGGCTGAACTAGCAGTCTGCAACTTCCATTTCCAACTGTATGCGATGGTGTGTGGCCAGCAATAGGAACTTGCAATGAACAGTTTCACACTCAATTCTCCACAGCGCTTTTATTAAAGTCCCAGGGCGCCGAGCAGTGCAGTGAGGTGCTGTGTGGAGTTTCAGGTTAAATTGTATATGAAGGTGCTTCGGCCTTTGATTCCAA
>NC_137928.1:15471991-15547814 GCF_963457725.1 Sprattus sprattus | reverse complement strand
AGTTCTCCCCCACCTCTGTCTTAGATCTGATTTGGATCCAGTCCCAAGTTAGCTCCTATATAGTCCTGCTCTTCTGTGGACATTATTCATAAACACATTTACCCCATAGAGAAGGCGGCGGCCCCAGTACTATAAGGGACTGCTGTTCTACAGACACTGTTCTTAAACACATGTACTCTATAGAGAAGGCCCCAGTAATATATGGGACTGCTCTCCTGCAGACACTGTTCTTAAACACATGGTCCCCATAGAGAGGCCCCAGTACTATATGGGACTGCTGTCCTGCAGACACTGTTCTTAAACACATGGGCCCCATAGAGAGGCCCCAGTACTATATGGGACTGCTGTCCTGCAGACACTGTTCTTAAACACATGGGCCCCATAGAGAAGTACCCAGTACTATATGGGACTGCTGTCCTGCAGACACTGTTCTTAAACACATGGTCCCCATAGAGAGGCCCCAGTACTATATGGGACTGCTGTTCTGCAGACACTGTTTCTAAACACATTTACCCCATAGAGAAGGCCTCGGCACGTCTGTGTGATGCCGGCGGAGACCCAGAGGGGACAGCTCCTCATTATGTGCGTGTGCATATGTGTGCGCTCAGCAGAAAACAGTACAGGCCTGATGACACTGCGAGAAGCTGCTGTCTAATCCTCTCTGACCTCTGACCTCTCTGAGGTGGACATGTCTAAACGTCTCATCTGCTCTCGGTAGTCCAAACCAATAAGGCCTCTAAAACCAATTGTGACCTCTAATGACCTCTACTCATGCGGACGCACAGTACCGGTACAGACACACATAAGTGTGCACACACAGAGACAGAGATGGAATAACTGAAATAGATGCAGATGAAGTAATAGTACTCTCTCGTTCTCTCTGTCTTTTTATCCTCCATACATTTGTCACCACACATTGCTGAGCCGCAAGCTTGTGTGATCTTATGAGCTCTGGTTTGCAGCTCTGTTCTGTGTCTCAGTGTATTGAGATAATTAGAAATGCTGTACACTTGTCAAAACCGTAGAGAGGTCTTTTTTTAAGTAAGAACAGAACTGCACACTAACTATACCCCTAGAGAGCAAGGCTTTTCAAAATATTTGGGCAGCGCTGCTGTGTCTGTGGACACATTTGTGAACGTTTTTCCCCTTTCTAATACATTTTTGTAAACAAATATCTTGTTGTAGAAAAACACTCCAGAAGACATCTCCCTCAATTAATATTTCATCGACAGTTACGCAAGGTAAATTGTCAGGGACAGCCAAATCATTGTCGGAGCACAGGATAATTGAGGCTTGCATTTAATTTGTCCTTAATGTCTCCTCAGAACAAGAGTGGAACAGACTGCTGACATCAATGCTTTTATGAAGTATACATTTATTAAATAGATTAGTACTAAATGTTACTAATTAGTACACTTCAAACAAACAAACAAACACCTTGAGGTACAAATATATATGCATTACCCTTCATTTCTTCCCAGACAGAAGTTAACACTGAAACGGCTCTGGCCCAGATAGTCTGCCCTCTGGCATAGGCAGTGTGATACCCAGAGAGTGCTCTCATCCTGGCTGGGTGTCTGCCCTGATCTGGGTATGGGCGGTGTGATACCCAAAGAGTGCCCTCATCCAGAGAAAGGAGAGAGAAAGAGAGCGAGAAGAGAGAGATGGAGAGAGGAGAGAGAGGGAGAGAGGAGTGAGAGCGAGGAGATAGAGAGGAGAGAGAGAAAAGAGGGTAGAGAAAAGAGAGAAAGAGGAATGAAAGGGGACCAATGAGACAGAAAAGAGAGATGAGAGAGAGCGAGAGAGAGAAGAGAGTGCCAGAGAGAGAGAGGACAAAGAGAGGAGAGAGAGAGAGAAAATAGGGTAGAGAGGAAAGATAAAGGGGACCAACGAAACAGAGAAGAGAGAGGGGAGAAAGGAGAGACAGACGAGAGAGGAAACAGAGGAAAGAGAGGAGATAGAGAGAGAGAAGAGTGCAGCTGCACGCCTAACCCCAGTCAACGTTTGTTACCCTCAAGAATGGAGACTCAAGACCTGCATGCAAAGTCAGCCAGATCACTGTGGAAAGGCATAGGGTATAGCGGAGACTCGCTACTCCTGTAGGGATGACAAAATGGTATACAAAAATGTGTACAATTACTACACATTCATCTTCATTATGGTTATAAATCACAGAGGTCCTTAAAAGCCACCTTCAGCTTGGCATACTCGCATAATGTTGCGTTTGTCAGTACTTTTATGTAAATGAATGGCTGAACTAGCAGTCTGCAACTTCCATTTCCAACTGTATGCGATGGTGTGTGGCCAGCAATAGGAACTTGCAATGAACAGTTTCACACTCAATTCTCCACAGCGCTTTTATTAAAGTCCCAGGGCGCCGAGCAGTGCAGTGAGGTGCTGTGTGGAGTTTCAGGTTAAATTGTATATGAAGGTGCCTCGGCCTTTGATTCCAATCTCTTTTCCCCCAGCTGATTAAATAACTACATTTCTCCTTCTCCTTTGTGTCCATGCTTCACTGGAAATCGCCACGGAGAGGCAGGCCGCTTCTTGTTTTTGCCCCGCCTGTAATTACCATTGAAATTGAATTTTTGCTGCATTCTGAATCACGCGGTGAGTCAGGGACAGCTGACGCCCGTCCACTCCAAATGGAGTTTCAGTTTTGAGGTCATTGTTGATTATGATTAATAATGCTTTTTAAATGACACCATACTTGCTAAAAACCTCATATAACACTTCATTAGAGAGTAGGAATTAATTGGATGTGGCAATCTGGAGAAATGTGTTAATAAAGATAATCCCCTCTCCCTTGGCACACATGTACATAAATATGAACACACACACATATATATATGCATATTTATACACACACACTCACACTTACACAGAAGTTCACGCACACACATAAACACACTGGCAAGCATACACGTACACACACTCACAAAAAACAGACACACACATAAACCAGTTTCATTCAGTGGAAAATCTAATTAACCCCTACCCCCTCCCTCCTTGTATGATATGCTAAGGTAATGAAATTCCTTCCAGTGTTTTAAGAGTTGGCTTTTCTATATTGAAGGAGCTTACTTCACTTAGTGGGGAAATGTTTCGGTCCAGAATGTTCTTTGCCAAGAGGGGCAGGTGGGGCTAAAGACCGGAGTTGGGAGAGACGGGGACGGTGCGGTGTGTGTGTGTGTGTGTGTCTGTGTGTGTGTATGTGTGTGTGTGTATGTGTGTGTGTGCCTGTGTGTGCGTGTGTTTGTGTGTTTGTGTTTGTGTGTGTGTGTGTGTGGGGGGGGGGTAACAAAAGGGACGTCAGGGAGTTATGAATTCTCTGCTCATAGCGTACATTGTGCATGCTGTTCAGCTCCATAACTAATGTATAAGCAATATCTCCTTGCTTTATGAAAACGGATATTTGCGAGGCTCTACTCTCCGCTCACTACAACACTTGGAGATCTGGCCTTGTGTTGCACGGGCAAAGCCAGCGCAAGCAGAAACTTATATCCCCCAGACTTCTGCTGCCTTTCAAAATGCCTGCAACATGCACCTGGCTCATCGGAGAGACAAATGTCAAAAACTGAGCGCTGCTTCCACACCTAAGGCCTCATGAAACTTTCATTAGATTCCAATTTCGATGAACACTACAGGCATTCAAAGTGATGTAAGTCCTGCTGTCCTGGAGCGAACTTGGTTTCAATGCAGAAATGTCTCGTTATTGTTAACTGGCTTGAATACCTCAGTGACGGTTTCTTGTGTGCCTCTTTCTTATCTGTAGTAATAGTAGAATTGTATGCTTGACATCATGGCTTTAGTTGTAATACTAACATTGCAAGCTTCTGTCTTGAATTGCAACCAGGTCTGACAATTCATGTTTTATTAACATTCTTATGTTCTACAGAGTTGCTGGAAATTGAAAGCTCACCAGAAACCAGTTCAGGAAAAGCCACTGTCATCGAAAATGTGAAACAAATGGGCCTCTTGCACCTTTCACAGTTGGAGACACTGACCTCACCATTGCAGGATCAATGCTGTACAACAGGATTTCTTTGTCTTGCATGAGTGTGTGTGTGTGTGTGTGTGTGTGTGTGTGTGTGTGTGTGTGTGTGTGTGTGTGTGTGTGTGTGCGTGCGTGTGCGGTGTGCGTGTGCGCGTGCGTGTGTGTGTGTGTGTCCGGCATTTGCATTTATTTGTCCAATAGTCTTGGGCACAGCCACCGTGGGATAGCACAGTCGTTACTATGCACTACCCAAGTGCTCATTTTGAATAGTGTTCTCATGCTGTTACTTATCTCTGTAACAATGACATCATACTAGTGTTATACTTTGTTGTGGCTACTCAATGTTTCTCTGTCACACAGCAGGGGAGGAGTTGTCTTTGGGGCTGTCGCTTTGGCAGTTCTCATGAGACCTCAACATTAGCCAGAAATACCTGGGGTTGTTTATACCTGAGTTGCCCTCTGAAATCAAGCCAAACAGTTTGGGATTGAGCAGATCATTATCTCATCTTGTTGCAGGCACAGGGACAAAGCCAGAATAGAATAAGGGCCACAGCTGAGAATAGGATAGAATAGAATTAAATAGAATAATGTGATAAAACATTCGGATATAACCTACACAGTGCTGCACTACTCTTAGCAGTGGACACATCGTGTGTGTGTGTGTGTGTGTGTGTGTGTGTGTGTGTGTGTGTGTGTGTGTGTGTGTGTGTGTGTGAGAGAGAGAGTGTGTGTGTATGTGTGTGTGTGTGTGTGAGAGAGAGAGAGAGAGAGAGATCTATGACAACCAACCAAATTTCTTTCCTTTTCTTTTCTCTATTTGTATGTTGAACCTATGGTGATGGTGTGTGCGTGACAGTGAAGTCGGAGAATAGCCGATTATAGCATACATTAGGCATGTCTCTCCCCTGCATGAACAGATAGAATAAAACCGACCTGGAATTTGACTGCACTGGTCTGAAAATAGCATTCTTAAAATGAATATAATGCTTGTTCAAACCACGTTGCGATCTCATATTTGGCAACGAGAATATATTTCAACCGAATATTTATGTTCTTAGTTAGGCTACGTCTAAGACATTGCTTTCCACGCCCGTAAAGTTAGCCTACACCCCCTGTCCTCCGCTCTCACGGAAAGTTACAACTGACTGAGGGGGTATGACATACACAGCTCCGAATGGCATAGGAGGGAGTGGAAAGCTCGAAGCATATATTCCGAGTAATATGTTGTCTTCAAGTGTTTTCTTTCGTACGTTTGAATGACATAAGGACAACTGACATCCAGAATATGTATGAATGGGGGTGCTGGTTACGGTGAAGCTTGTCGATTATCAAGCACGATACGTCATTGCGATCTGCAGGGATTGGCTGAATTATTTTCCTTTCTCTCAGTTTTTGCAACCACGGCTGGTCTTCGCCTCCGGAACAGCGGGAACCCAACAGTAACGTCAGGTAAACTGTGTGTTTTTATCTTTTCTTAATTTTATGGATGTTATCGTTGGTGTGGATGAGAAAGAATTGATGATTGGTCCACGGCATTCTTAAAGTACGATAATTTAATCAGAATTTCGTGTCTGCGTGCTCGTTTGAATCACTGATTTAGAGGGTTGCCTTATCTGAAGGAATGCCGCAGTTAACAATTAAGGCGAGATTACCACGCTTCACTTTGGCAATTGTGTTGCTGAAAATTCAAGTAAATTGCACACAAACGAGGAAAACAATACACTCGAGCAGGGCTTCCTTAACATTCCGTGCATGGCACAACTTCAAATCTGGTGAAGTGCCCTTCAGATGTTCTACCTTGAGCCTGAACTACAGTTCATGACACAGACGTGCATGACATTTTAGGAAGGGACGAGAATTGAATCTCGGAGGGTTTTTGCACTGCACCGCCCTGCTCCTCGCCGTAAAGAAGCGATTGTGATTCACAGAACCCCCTGTACTGGGTGGTAAGGGAGCTATTACGGCTTTCAAATGCATGGTATAATCTGACTGTGAAACATGTCATTGGCAATGCGTATTTCTTGACTGTGTGAATTGCTCTGTCTAATTTACGATTCTCTATCTGATCCATTTTAGGGTGATTCCTACGGGACTCTGAGACCCTTTACACTCCGGAGGAATGGTCGCAATATAGCGGTTTTTGGAGATACGCTCTGGTGGAGATTGTATTCAAAGCATTTCCCCCGTCATTCTCGGAATACACACTTTATCTGTGAAACGTGCTAAATGAGTACCAGGACATCCGAGAATGTGGCGCTTTCCATACCACACTGCACCCTCAACGGGACTGCCCAAACCAATGGGACCTGCATCGAGCAAATGGATCAGCTGTTCCAGTCGTTCTCATCCACCGCCGTGCTCTTCGTGCTCATTGCGTTGATCATTGGAATCATATTTATTTCCATCGTCACTTTTCACTTTCACAAAAGTAAGATGAAAAAGCGGAAGATACAGAAGGCCCAAGAGGAGTACGAACGCGACAACTGCAGCCCCCAAACCGTTAAAGGAAAGCCGGTGGTCAGGCAGTGTATCATGGTGAGACCGGGGAAACGGTCACCCGCCGCAGTCCAGACAAGTGAACCAAACACACCGTCTCAGGAAGACTCCAGTGTTACACCCATCCCGGAGAACGAGTCAAAAGCGAACACACGACACACAGGACAGGCAAATGACCAGAACTTGCTAGAATCTGTCGCGGTGTCTTGATAATGCAATACCACGAAGCATTTAAGGAACAATGTAAATAGATACCGTGTATTCATACTATTATATTACATAGGGGTTAAATTCGATTCTACAATTCTACAAGCATGAACAATGATAAGTCTTCATTATAGCTTCAGCAGGAGCGCGAAGCAACCACTGAGAGCAGTAAATTACTTTATACAGAGCGAACAATCTTGTTTCTGGATCCTTGACGGTTTCCACCGTCCTTTCCTGGGGGACTTTACCGGCCTAGAGCTTTTTGGAACTGGGGACCACCTACTGGCAAATTGAATTAACTGTAATATAATGATAGTTACTGGGAAATGTGATACTTATTTTCTTGCCGGCGAAGTGTTGCTGTGGGTTATCGAAGTCCGGCAGAGATGCAGGAAGGGGCCGGGCGTGATGTTCATCTTGTATAGTAGACCGCCGCTGTCCAGTGATGAGGTGCTGAAACGAGGACGCGACGCGGAACCCGTAGAACTCCCGTTAGTCGCGCATATTCTTTTGTAGACTCCCTTCTTCTGAGTTTATGGTAAACCAGTCAACGTTAAGTGTTTCAGTAGAGCATAATTACTTCCGTTAAGCTAGCTTATAGCCTCGTAGTTCGAGAGTTAAACCTGGCCATTTTTAGTATACTTTTAACTAAGCGCTGTTCCTGCCGTATTAACCTGGCCTAGACATACGTAATTTTATACCCAGCTAACCCTTTCCCTAGACTGTTAACGTGAAACTGCAGCTACTAGTGGTTGTATACCCTTGTTTTGGTCACGGTGCTGTATAGTGATATTTATGTACTACTACTAAGGCATTTCAGTTTAGTCATAATACAGCTCAGAGTCAATTTAATGCTTTTATTTTGCTCTTTAAACTTCCTTGGTTATTTTCGCTCATATTTTGCTTTAGATAAATATATAAATAATTATTCTTTCTTGATTATTTATTTAAATCATAGGATTATAAAAAGTGTAACTCATGAACTACAATAAATGAGAAACTAATTTTAAAACTGGTGTGTGCATTTTCTTGACACAGTGGTGCTAGGACAATGAGTGACACAGATGCAAATGCTACAAACATTTTGAGAAACACTGGTCTGCCAAACTGATCATTCTGAAACACATATTTTATCTTATATGGGACAGGACGTTTGTTTAACAGTCCTATTCCACATTCATTCGACAAACATTTCCTCAATATAACCCTGAAGTAGTATTATGGAAGGTTGCTCTTAAACTGTAAAACATTTCCAAAAGGAAGCTGCCCAATAAATACAGCTGGTGATTGAGACTTCCGGCAGTGCCATTTAAATCCTGCGGGGAGTGGTTGGGTAGGCTATATGGAGCTCACCAGAATTCTGAACACTCAGTTAAATACACTATAATCAAATTAGTTAAGCATTTTACACACTCACATTGACATACTGGTATGTCTGAATGTCTCTCTGGCCTGTGACACGTTGATTAGCCTGTATCTGCACACTGGAAAGCAGCACATTAGACAGGCCACACAGACTAAGCCCTGAACAAGTTAATTACATGCTGTTAAATAGCCCTTTCTGCCAATGGATTGACAGTTTTCCACAGAAATGGATTAGTCTGAGAATTTCAGCTGGAATGGTTTATTACATGGATTTTCGTGGTGATAATAAAGCATTAACGTGTGTCTTTCTCTCTCTCACACACACACGTACGCACACTGGCATTTTTGTGTCATTTCAATTTCCTTCCAAAGCAGACAACACTATTTATGTAAATATCCTTCATTGCTGAGAGAGGGGCCTGCATGTCAGTAACCACAGGGTGAAGGTTGGACCATGACATCATGTCCAAGCTGTCAGGTGTCCTAGCCTTTCAACTGTGTTAGGTGTCTCTGCTATTCTATTTAAGGCGATCCAATTACCCTCCACAATAGTGCAATGATCCAGCTCCAGTCTCTGTCAAAGGGCTAATTGTTTGATATATACGTGATCCACAGTTTGGTAAAGGGAAAGAAAAACAGTATTAACTGTGATGGCTTACAGATTAGCACGACTCTCTGACTCTCTCTCTCTCTCTCTCTCTCTCTCTCTCTCTCTCTCAATCTCTTGGTTTGTTTTCTTCTTTCTTTGTCTGTGTGTCTTCTTCAAACTGATCTTCTTGTTCTGCATGTGAATGAAGGGAGGACTTGGTTAACTAATGCAAGTTATAATGGATTTTCTCAGAGAGATAATGAGGAGTTAATGATATTTCTTTCCAGCGAAGCTCGCCGCCAGGCACTGAATACCTCCCCTCAGTCCATTTAGAGATGGCTGAAGGAAGAGCTATCACTGCCAACAAACATGGTGAGCCAAACTGGCTCTTTTCCTCCTCTTTTGATGATCTACATCTCTTTTTCTGTTCCTCTGTTTCTCCGTCTGTTTTTCACTCTCATTTGGTCTCTCCCTTTGTCTCTTTCTCTTCTCCATCTCACTGTATCTTTGTCTATCTCTTCCTTTCCCTCTCTCTCTCAATTTCTCTCTCTTTGTCTTGTTCTCTTCTCTCTCTCTCACACTTTCTCTTTCTCTCTCCCTCTCTCACTTCCTCTTACCTTCTCTCTTGCTTAATTTCTCTCCATCGCTCTCTCTCCATCGCTCTCTCTCTCTCTCTCTCTCTCTCTCTCTCCGTCTCTTATGTGTGTTTTATGGTGGGTGGGCAGGCACAGTCATCATCAGCAGGGGCAGCTAGCGCTCCACGCGTAGCGTCTCTCTCCTCACGGCCCACGACACACATTAAGGGGAAGCTACCATGTGTCGACGCTGGAGTGCAATCAACACCGCCTCCCACCTGTGAGCACCACCACCTCCATTTAAACGGGAGCATCATCATTAACTGGCATACATGAAAGAGGTGGGTGGAAAGAGGGCTATTCTTGCCATTCCTTTCCATCCAAGGGTTCACTGAATCTGCCACCCCTCTCTCTCCAGAACTATTGCACATTGTGGGAAGTGTGTTTGAAAGCAGCCTACTCTCCAACATGGTTACACGATTCAGAGGAATAAGCATTCGAGGCTTGAATAAAATAGCACAGCACCTTAATACAACGGACTGTTGGTAAAGTTTACATCACAGAGAATGGCAGTGATGCCATATGGTGTGCAGAGGAGAAGAAAGGGCTGAAAGATTCCGGGAGCCAATGCTGTAAAGTGGCCGTGAAACATCATGGTATAGATTTCATTTATGGAGACTGACACCTTTAAGGTAGGTGTGAGTGTGTGTGTGTGTGTGTTTGTTTGTTTGTTTGTTTGTTGGGTGCAGGTATTTCTTGATATGTCCTTGGTGTTTCATTCACATATAACATGTCAAACACTGGGGTTTCTACCTCTGTTCCATTTCAGTATTTCAGCCCACAGACTTGCCTGAGGTATTTAAATGGGCACTTTTATGACCCATACCTGTTACAAACAAGATATCCCCAGCAGACAGAACTGAAGGTAAATATTCACCGAACTGTAAATGTAGCCATTAGGATGGCATAAATTAGGAGGATGTATCCCACTTGCCTGCCAATTTTCCAAATCACTGGAATCCATCAGTGGCTATGCAGATCAGAAAAGAACAACACAAACAATGGCTCAGCCCTGGATTAGAACACTGATAACACTGAATCCAGGATTAATCCCTACATACTGAAGGAACCCGTACTGGAGTAGAGGTCTCGCTGGAGGATTCATGTTTCAATATTTCTGGGATTCCGTCAAAGTGTCTCACATCCAAGTGTGTTTTTTTCCGTTTTTCATGTAAACGTGGTCAATACACTAATTCTAATCTGAAGAACATAACATGATCTAAGATATGATGAGTACTGATAGAGTGCAGCGCAATAATTCATGGAATAACTTAAAATGGACACAATTAGTTTATATAGAGAAGATGAGCAAATATTGCTCCTGGTTTACTGTTATATTATAGAAGACTAGTTGCAGTCCACAATTCAAATTCAGCATCTGAACTAGAAAGAGTTGGGTTCTTGATAGCTTTCACGTGACATTTGTCCTTTATTATAATAACTGAAGCACCAAATAAATGAAAAAAATAAATGGTGTTGTATAATTGTGCGTAAATGATCTCAGTTGACTGTTTTCAGATTACAATTGAAGAGGAGAATAGCATCTGCAAGCAGTGAGTCAGGTCTCTTCTTCTTGATGGGATTTTCTTTCTTTTTTTTTTGCCTCTCCAATTCCACTGGGCTGCTCACCACTAACTCTGCTTCAGAGCAAAAGAAAAAGATAAGGTTCCCAATTCACAGTTAGCCATTGATCAGTAGAGTCGTGCGATTTCTAAGGCTTCTCTACTCCTGACAACACACACAGCAGCCACCTACACCCTCCCTCCCATTGTCCTGTCAGCAGTCCCTCTGATAAGGGAAGTCCCTGACAGGGGATTTCATGTTTCTTCGCCACCCGCTATCCCAATGTGAGCTGCCCACTTCCAGGAGATATGGGCCAGCCCCCATGACTAACCACAGACAAAATGAGCGACCGCACCACAAAACGGCCATCTTAAACTGTCCCCCTCTCCTGAATGGAAAGCCTTCTTTGCACAGCCCCTGCGTTACCCGTTGGTTGAGGTGGCAGATGTAAGCTGCCTTGGGCTTATTCCACAGTCGCTATCATATAATTGCATCTGGAGGCGCAGTGTCGGTGAGAGCTCTACAGCCAAGCCCGCTGGCTCAGGGCTCCAGGAGCAGAAAATGGCTTCTCGTTCTGGAGGAGGCAGGAGTGCCTTTCCTGCTGAGCCGATACAAAGAGAGAGATGGAGAGAGAGAGAGAGAGAAAGAGAGAGAGAGAGAGAAATACTGTTTTTTTTGGGTGAAGGACGGGACACACTGACCAGATGCAAGAGTGAGATATTACAGGGTCAAGAGTGCCTGTTTCTGTTTTTTTTTATGAGAGTCTGTGAGGTTTTATTTCCTTCATTTTGTCAGCTTGACACATCTTTGCACAAATGACCAATCTCAGGGATGGTTTCATGGCTCCAGTCTACAGTATTTGTGGGCCACATAAAACATGTTTAAAAAAACACTTCTGTTACTCTCATACTTTTTTTTTTTGTACTTCACATGCCAAGGACAAACAAGGGTTGCTCATGTATTATCTGGCCGAATCACTGCTGTTCTTTCATCATTTACAGTGCATTGTACAAAAACCTTGACATCAGTGACCTTTCAGGATTTGAACACAGGGATGCCTGGGTGGTTGAAAGAGAGATGATTTCAGAGTGGCACCCTGAAACAATGTGTAATAGCCATGTTTTAAGGCACAGTGCCATGTTTGATCTCAGGATAAAAGGAAGATGCTTGAGCGTGTGTTTTTTCATGTGCCACTCAATGGCCTGCTGGAAAACCTCCCCTGTCATCTCCTGGCCACTCCAGACATTTTTAATCAAATGACAGCCACGGCTCACCAAACAAAAGCACATGGGTTTCTACCTTCAAAGGACAAATGCCTCTGTTGTGCAAACTACAGGTGGTATACAGAGCAACTGCGGCTTCATATCAAAACGGCAGTGACAGTGATTGTAACCTGTAATTGGGTCTCTAGTGGGAAAGCCAGTGTTGCCTTTTTTTGGCAAAGACATCACATGAGGCACAAACAGTTCCAGAACGCTGGAAACATTGACTGGAGTCATCCAATTAAATGCCTCTGTATAAAGACTGCTGTGTTGCATAGCAGGGTTAAATGTGTTTCCTGAATTATACCGCTTCTTCTGTTTTCCCACACCTCTGTGCATCTGTGTGGGGGTGGGGGTGGGAGGTCTAAGTGAGGTTACTGTGTGTCTGTGTGTTTTGGACTTCAAATGGACTTTCATAGAGTGCTGTGTAGTGACAGTGGGAGCAGTAAAAGCAGATAAGACCCAGTCCGCCATTTTTACCATTAAACACAATGCAGAGAAACTAGACCGTGTCTTTGTCTACACGACGCAGGTGACCCTTGCATCTCAGATGAAACCTGACTGGGAATCCACACTGGGTCGGACCTGGACCAAGCGTGTCTCTGAGTAAGCAGCATCCAAGGGTGGAAGCTATAAGATGATTTACTCAGCACACATCACACACACACACTCTTCAGAGGATAGCCAAGTTCCCTGGAGACTCAGTGTGAGATACAAATGACAAGATGTGACCTTTGAACTCTGGTCTTTACAAATCCTTTGGGCCAAGGAGCGATTGTCCTTCTTTTCCTGACAGGATAGGATGAGATAGCCAAACATCTCCAAGGACCTGACCTAAATGGTGAATGGCACAATATGGCTACATGCTTAGGGCAGACATTTCAGCACGCAATACTATGGATATATGGAACACTATAGAGTGTACAAGTCAATCGGAAGTTTGTAGTCTTTTGTGTTAGGATTTAACATTTCCTGGTTTCAAACTAAAAATCCCAATAGAAAAATGAATACGTTTTCGCAAAATCGGTGAAAACAAGGTGCGAGTAAAACAGCGGCAGTAGAAAATGTAGTTATCAGTCGGTCTTTTGAAACTAACTGTTAAAAATGTTGCTACCAATATGCTGAAGCAGAAAAAAGATGATGCCTCAAGCACCATGTGGGACTCTAGAGTAGTAGACTCTAGAGTGGTATCCATGGTTACGGACTGAGACAACTCTCAACTCGCACCACACGGTTCCTTGTAAAACTTAGCATTACAGCTGTAGCGCCTGAAACCTTTGATTTGTTCTATGCAACAGATTTCAGTTAACAAATCCAATCAATGTCTTTACTTAAGGTCACTGCGTGGTTGTTTTGAGAACACTTGTGATCCCCGATCAGTAGTAATGATTAGCTTATTTTCACCTTGTAAAATAAGTCTGTTGCTATGCGTCTGCTACCAGACAAAAATAATGGACAACAATGTATCTAACTGAGGGTTGGAGGTTGGAGAGGTGCTGAAGCCCTCTGGGAGGCAGCAGTGGTAGACACTCTGGTGGGCAGTGGTGACATAGAGAACCCCCCATGGCTGGCGGCAACGATGCAGAGGACCCCTGGGCTGGCAGCAGAGGTGAAGAGGACCCTGGGTGTTGCAGCAGCAGCAGTGGTGAAGAGGACCCTGGGCTGACAGCAGAGGTGAAGAGGACCCTGGGCTGGCAGCAGAGGTGAAGAGGACCCTGGGCTGGCAGCAGAGGTGAAGAGAACCCTGGGCTGGCAGCCGTGGCCTACTGGTTAGGGTTTCAGGCTGGAAACCGTAGGGTGGCCGGTTCGATCCCTGACCAGTAGGAAAAATGTGGGCGGGGAAGTGGTAGACCACTGCTCTCCCATGCCCACATCCACGGCTGAAGTGCCCTTGAGCAAGGCACCTAACCCCGATCACTGCTCCCCGGGCGCCGCCAATGGCAGCTCACTGCTCCGGGTTAGTGTGTAACCTCACTTCCCTGGATGGGTTAAATGCAGAGGTGAATTTCAGAGAGTGTGTGTCTACACCACCTCTGCCATGGAGAGGACTTTCACTTTTTTTTTTTTTTAAGAGGACCCTGGGCTGGCAGCAGCTTTTGACGGCAGCAGCAGTGGCGATGCAGAGGCTCCCTCCTGACCTGGACCAGCAGCATTGGTGCAGTGGACTCTCGGGCTGGCGACGGTGGTTCAGAAAAAAACAGAACCCAGTCTGTTCTCGCTAAAATAATTTGCTACATTCATTTGACTCATTAAGAAGAAGCACATATAGTCGTAAAAAATAGTTTTTTTTCTCTTTGTGGCTTACACCACAGTTAATTGACCATTAAGACCTCCTTGGGTTAAATCGATTAATCCAAAGAGTCACGCCCAAGGACACCCATATAAGAATTGCATAATTGCATTACTGAATCTCAGTGTGCTGTAATGCATTCATAAAACTACTGGTCCACTTACATGGCCCAGAGACATAGAGCAACTTAATTGTACGTCTAATCCATTCCCTTGACTATCTCCTTCGGCCCTGTTGTGATTAATTGCTACATCATTTGTGGTGTGATTGTCTAAATGGCCAAAGTGACCTCAATTATCATTTCAACTGTTGAGCTCTTTGGACTGATTAATTTCTGGACGCTGACGAGATAGTCGCTGGTGAGATCGGCCCCTACCATCCGTCTTGTCGACTTTCGCCCGGAAGATGGAGCAAGGCCACGGCGGCCTCGTTATTTTCATGGTGACAAAAGATGTATTTTTCCCCCATGGTCCGTTTGCTTTCCTACTGCAGCCATCAGCCCTGGCAGTCAGGGCTGAGGTAAAGGAGCTGGAGCAGATGGTCCACACATGACTGAATGAGATTGCAGCACCTGTGTCCCCCTGGCCCGGCCACCCACTCCCAGACATCATAACCCCCCATTCATCCTTCAGTAACTATAACTATGCCTTCGGCCAACAGGAGAGATATATAGTATTTCTCCCTTTTCTGTTTCTTTTCCCCACACAAACACAGAAACACTCTCAAACACACACACACACACACACACACACACACACACACACACACACACACACACACACACACACACACACACACACACACACACACACACACACACACACACACACACACACACACACAGGCACACAGGCACACCAATAACCAGTATTTTATTACTGAACAAATCCATCTGTTTTCGGTTCAGCTTCCTGGTCCAAGGTGCCTTGATGCCAACCTGCCTGTCCCTTTTCTTTTTATCCTAATCCTTGGCTATTGGATGCACATGAATCCCTGGCGTGCAGAACAGCCGGTTCCCAACCCCCCCAACCCCCCGATCTCTCCCCGCCCATCCGGCCCTCCACAGCAGCTTCAGAAGCGTGGCACTGTTGGCGCGGGCAAAGCCCCGGACAGCTGAGAGAGACAGCCGCTACCCTCTGATGGATCATCTGTTCTTGCCGTGGCCAGCAACATCCATTCTCCTTGCCCCTCACCACGGGCATCGGCTGGATCAATAGGCAGACTTCAGACCCAGCAGTCAGTAATTGGAGCTCTACAAGGCCATCACGCCATGTTTCCTGTCCGTGTGGGCTTGCGTAAACAACCACTCTCTGGGCCTCAGTCAGCCCAAGACCAGTGGTCCAGATTTGTGTACACCTTCCCATAAGTAACTAAAATCAGAGGCCATTGGCTGGTTTCGGCCCATAAAAGAAAACCACTCGAACATCTAAAGTTACTCATTTAGCAGATGCTTTTGTCCAAAACAACCTGCAATACAATGCAGACACAAATTGTATCAGCATGCATGCTCCGTGCTGTGGACAGGAGTCACTAGGTCTCAAAACCATGACCTTGATCTATGCTTCTTTTACGCTTCTCTGACTTTCGAGATGTGTGAGCTTCGTTTAACTTAAGTATTAGTTTCTCATTCTTTCCCTGGCAATGGAGACAATGCAGACACTGAGACAGCATTGAGTTTCTGAGTGGTTGATTATTGCATGGAATTTACAACATCTCCTCCGGAATCCTAATATAGCTAGCAGCCATATTGTATCGTAGGAGACACTGTAGTGAAACATGCCTTTGTCTTCCAGCATCAAGACACTCCTGAGAGAGAGAATATAGGGTAGAGAGAAGAGAGAGAGAGAGAGAGAGAGAGAGAGAGAGAGAGAGAGAGAGAGAGAGAGAGAGAGAGAGAGAGAGAGAGAATCACAGCAGAGAATTTAGAGTTGGTCATATTCTTTTGAGTAAAAAAAAGGCCTACAGCAAAGGCCTACAGTAAGAAATGCTATGTTGTATACAATTAATCTAAAGCTCTATTAGCACAGTACAAAAATCATAGCATGTGTAACCATGACAACCTGAGCCAGAGAAATATTACTATACACCCCATAATGGAAAGAGCATGTTCTTTTCCCTCTCCTGACTGCCAGGAAGGTCAAAGAGACCACCCTCACTCCCTCCGTCATAAAACACTGCTTTGCATCATACAACATACATTACAGACATGGAGTCAATACATGCTTGAGCGCTCGCATGCAATCATGCACAAAACAGCTCCAGTGTTTCCTAGGGCACATTCACATCCATGAGTGGAGTGCACCCTCCAGACATCATCAAAAATGAAATATTACCAACGCTAAAAGAATAAACCCATTCCTGTCTGTTTTATGGCAATAATAAAGGTGACACGGTTTATTCCTACTGCGCAACAGAGGTGCCGTTGATTAATATGGCAGAAACATAAACTGCGGAAAAGCAGCACTGAAAAGTGTATTTTTCGTTAAGATTGGAGTTAGAGGTAACTGCACCGATTTTCTCGCAATCATGGTTTGCCTCAGGCACAAGATATAGTATCTTTGCCATGTCGTTTGCATGTGGCAGCACATATTAAAACAATTGATCAAAAGAGGTGTGAGTGAACAGATAACAGAGACCCTCTATCATTCACATCACCCTCCTAAATGTACACACACACAAACATAGTTTGTCACGTGCAAACATATATTTTCACGTTCTAGCTCACACACACACGTTGACACAAACATATTTTCACAAACTGGTAGGCACACACACACAAACTCACACAAACACATTGCTGCAAAAAGTCTCAACTTCCCTCTGCTTAGGGCTATTAAAATGTCCCCTCATCAATCATGGAAATTCAAATGATCTGAGAGCCTCCCAGCATTATCTTCGGCCTGGTTCAGCGGAAATCAATCAGCTAGCTTCAGCGCATGCTAATGAAGAAGGCGTGAGACGAGGAGGAGGAGGAGGAGGAGGAGAAGGAGGAGGAGTGCTGTGGGCTGCCTCAAAGTGTGACGGAGGCCAGCCTCTGCCACATACTGACACCTACAGCAGAGCAGTCATGGGTGTGTAGGAAATTGAGTGTGTGTGAGTGTGTATGTGATCTGGTTTGTGTATGTCTGAGTGTGTGTGTGTAAAAGAGAGAGAGGGATGTAAAACGTGTGAGCGTTGTATGTGTAAGGTGTCTGTCTGTGTGTGTGTGTGTGTGTGTGTGTGTGTGTGTGTGTTTGTGTGAGGTGGGGGACTGCTCACGAAGACATCATCCTCAACCTGTGCTTCAACTCCCCAATAAACCCATACAGAATGAGAGGACACAACACAAAAGGAGGAAGACCTGCTGAAAAGACACGTATTTTTATTATATTATTGAGTGATTAATATGCTATCAGAGATTCCTCAGGTCACTTCACATTTCTTTTCAAATCCCTTTTAGGGCTTTAGGATTCCACACCTTCCCTTGTTCAAAGTCCCCACGATTTAATTTATCACATCGAGGACAGAACCAAATGAGAGGCCGTAGAAACCTCCAGCAGCTCAGCATTCAGCACGTCTGTGGCTGATATTTCCCCCGTCACCCCCTCCTCACTGATGGAGGCAGACACAGCTTTTAACAGGCTATAATTGCACTCCTCTCTTCTTCGAAAGACCCTGAGGCCAAGACATACCAGGGGAAAAAAGAGGGGAAAAGTGTGCAGAGGAGAGAGCAATGCTGTCGGTTTTTTCCCACCCTTCTGGAGTGTTAATCTAGTCACCTGGCCCTGCTGTCGCAAGAGGCTTTGTTGCCTGTACACCTCAGGCATATTAACAAAGCCTCTCCCTTTCTATCACTTCCTTCTCCAGAGCGTGTTGTCAGCACTGTGTGCTTATACCACCACCCAGTGGAAGAAGTGTGGCATTGCAGCTCAGTTAGATTGCTCTTGGCTGTCAGAAGATCTTGAAGCTGCAGTCTGCCATTCAGTTTAGCGAAAGGTTGACACCCAATCAAATTTCACGCCTTCCTTTGGTGCTGCTGTTGATTGGCTTGGATTATTTATGGCTGTGTGGCTCATAGACATGACTATGGTGTGGCTGGCTACGAACACAGAAGTTCTCGCTGAACTGATATTCAGAGCACCTTGAGGAGTTATATAAAGTATATAATAGTATAAAGTATAAAGTACGCTGACTATACAAACATGCAGAACAACCCAGCGGCATGTTTATTTGTTCACAAAGAAAATATGAGCTTGATTAGACTCATTAGGTTGATGACCAACAACACGTTTCTCCCCATTAAATCTTTCTAACTGTCTTAAGGCTCTTTGCAATTCATACCAAACAATATAGCTTGTGTGAGTAGACCTAGCCAACACACGCCAGGCCACATCAGGAATATGTTCATCATTGTAACATAGTCTACCATATTAGGGCAACTGTCCGTGTAATATTATGAGGTATTTGAGCATCTTCAACGTGGTAATAGCCTTCATTAAAAAAACAACTACTTGTCGCCTCGGTCAGTTGTGTTATCTATCACTTCACCAATCAATTAATATATTAATCAACCAACCAGCCAATTAATCTATCCGTCAATCAGTGAAGACTAGTAATCCAACGCAACCACGCTTGATGCGGACCCCATGGCTGCACTCTGAAATGTATGCTAGCCTGAACTGCTCTAGCAATTGCGTTGTTTGGAGTGTTCTGGTATCGTATCATTGCACATATTACAAAACAACTTGTTCAAGGTGAAGTAAATGTTAACGGACAATACTGTCATTTGGCATTGACAAAAATGTGGGACGTTGTCTTTCATTAAAGCTAGTGTGAAGCACGCTAATGTCGGCTATTAACACTTTCGACTTCCTACATTAAATGCCCTCCGATGATGGCCTTACACAACCATTGAAACGCATTCCTCTTAATTAAACGCACACTTGTAGTAGACTTGTTGTCAAAAATAATTTACACTGCAGATTATATTTTCCTCGAAAATGCTCTTCAAACGCTATTCTTATTTGCTTTATTTCTTGCGAAAATGTACGTGTAATATTACAGGCAGTGTCAGGACAACTATAACGTCCGCTATATTGGAGGTCCTTACCTATCAGACTTGCTTTCTCCTGGATAGCAAGCGCTGCAATGGCGGATTACGATAACTACGATGACCGGGACCGGGCTTATGGTAGCTTTGGCGGTGGAAGAGGGTAAGGAAATTTGTGAACAATTTGGAATAGTTTGCGCCTGCTGTCAAAAAACCATTAGATTGTGTATTTTCACATTTACAGAAGAGAACGTTGCAGCCATGATTGGTGTAGGCCTAGCATTCACAAGCGGGGTTTGGCTCCTGCACATTACCGATATGATGAATGGAAGGCCGGATAGGGAATGAGGAAAGTGCATGATTTCAGGGTGCTTCCAGTGGGGAACGTTGACTTCTGATATTGCTATGGTTGTAGTCACATAAATATGCTGCAATCTGTAATATCTTATTTCTTGATTGTAACGTAAGTAGCTCGGAGCTAGCATGCTAGCTAGCTACGGTCTTTGCCAGCAAGGCACTTGGCGCCAGGGTCTCGGGGAAAAAAACTGCCCACATGGACTGCATGTTGTGCTATAGTCAGCAACTCTGCTGTTGCGAACAGAATGTCGATGCTTCCGATCAATTAATTTCATTGTGGCGTCGATTTAGCTTATGTGCGGCTTATGTTAGATTTCCTGTCAGCGTTTAGCTAACGTTACTCTCCCTTTGAGCCGTTTCTGTTCTTGGATGTAAGGTGTACCGATATCTAGCTAGCTAGCTCACTAGCTAATATTCACAGACAGCCATAGACCGCAATGCATGACCAGTTTGGTGGGCCCAAATCGGTCCCCCATTTTACCCCAGACCCTCGTAGCTGCGGCACATGACAGGCAAGTTGCCAGTCCATTAAAATGAACCAATCGGGTATCATTTTAAAGCTCTTAGTGACTACGGTTTCACTGTTTTTCTCTCTCTAACAATATGTCCAGTCGAGGTAGCGAGCTAGCTAGCTCACATTCTAGTGTAACGTATTAAACATAGACAATACAACATGGATTTGTTTATATGTAGCTATTCAGTTGCTTAAAAGACGGTGCTACCTAATGCAAAATAATTGCCAATCACAAGTGATTAGGGTGTTATCAGAGCCTCATGACGTGCTCCATGAGACATATCTGGATAGAATGAGGGCGCCTGCTGCGTCGAAAACTATTCTGTGATGCACGCTTGCAAGTAAGCTGAGTAATATCGGTCCTTGCTCACATGCCACTATGTCAACTACTTGTTTGACCTGTTCCGCACTTCATGTGCATTGGATTTTGTTTGCAATTCCATTTGCTATTTAATTACATTAATACAGGCATGATGGACACGAGGTTGTCAATATAGCCTACATCGAGCTTGCAACTGATGACTGATTGCAGTAGATTGCTGCCTCTGTCATATTTGCCATATTTGGGTTGAACATAAATGCCAGTGCAATTGCAGACAAAAAACAGAAGGGATAAGCTGCTATTTCGTGCTAGGGTCCTGTGGGTATCCACCATGACACCTCAGCTGTGGCAATAAGGGCTTGTAGCTGTGCCCTCTTCATGGAGTCTCTGGTGTTGTCCTCAGCTGTATGACCCCAAAGGAATGCCACAGGCATGCAGAAGACACTCAAGACCTGATACGAGACCCCACTTCGTGTGTCTGACAGGGCCAAGACTGAAATGATACGATGGACAAGAAATTACTGACTTCACCTTGGAACTGTCACAGCTTTGCTTCTAGCTTTATTCCCTTATACCACGCTACTTGTTATTGCATGTCTCTCTATCCAAACAGCATAAAGACTATTTGTGATAAGAAGAGTAATCCTAAAAAAAAACAGTAGTTTGATGTGGCTGCAACTCCAATACATACAATTATGATATGGCTGTTATAAGGAAAGAGACATTTCTTGTTTTGCTTAGTTGAATGTGCGGTGTGCAAATGTACAACCATTGGTCTTTTGCTTCTTGGACTCAAAGCTGCTGTGAAATTCTCATAGCGGATTTTGAGTTGGCAAATATTTCTTCAAAGGTTGATACCCTATGTTTGGAAGATTCATGCTGTAGCCTTTGGGTGATCAAATGAAACTGGGTTTTGGCTCTGTGATGGTGGGTTCAATCCATGACTGGTAGATTTGATCAGATTTAGTTTGATCTTTTCTGATTATGTGAATCTTTTTGTGTAACATTGTACATGAATAATGTATTGAATGAATGAAATACTATGTTAGATGCCATGTTTTGTGAATTGCTTTAAGAGTTTGCAAAATGCTTAGCCATCACATTTATGTACTAAGCCCCGGAACTGGTCAGTTGGATATGACCACGCCTAATGCACAACATGCACACCCATTTCATAATCATTATAAGTACCATGTGACTAGCTGTAGGACAGGTGCCACTGTACCTGATGCAAAGCTTTGCAGGCCCTGCCCGGCTTTTCTCTGACTCCTTTTTGAATTTTCGGCAGTCCCAGGGGCAGAGATGGCGGTGGCAGGGATGGACCCCGCAAGCAGAAGGAGCTCCCCACGGAGCCGCCGTACACCGCGTACGTGGGCAACCTACCCTTCAACACGGTGCAGGGTGACATCGACTCCATCTTCAAAGACCTCCAGGTCAGGAGCGTGCGGCTCGTCCGCGACAAAGAGACAGACAAATTCAAAGGTGAGCTGGCCTTCTTCTCGTCTATTGAGCAGGTCTGAGGCGAAGACCTTGGATGGTGAAAGAGGACAACTTTAAAAAAAAATGGAGGGCCGTGAAAAGGAACAGCAGCTGTAGTCTAACGTATTATCCTTTCTTTTGCATTAGGATGTTTTTTTGAAGTGTGGGTTTCAACAAGTCATTTGTGAAGCATTGCTACATTATGTATTTATACCTTTGCAATTTGTTTGCTCACTAAGTAGCACAATGTTTGGAGATCCCATTTAGACTTTCTGTCCCCTCAGTTTCAGCCCCTCCTCTGGCATTCAGAACAAGAAACACTTGTTTTTGCCACATGCCCAACAGAATTCATTATGCCTATTCACATTGGCCTGTCAGCTCCCCTTTTGTTAAGTAGTAGCGAGGTGTACCATGGTAACAGCAGTGTGAAAAGTGACGTCAGAGTTCTTTACAGCACGCTTATCAGAGAGCTCTTCCGCCTTCCGCTTCCATTGCTGTAAAGAGAGACTGGCGGCGTGCAGGCTTTGGCCAAAGCTCAGATTAAGCCTAATAGCTCGAGTCATCTCCCCCTTTTTTTTCTCTTTTTTTTTTTTTTTTTGTTGGAGCAAATTGGCTAGTTCGTTCCATAGAAGAACATTTCAGAATGACTCGCAGTAGTGAGGTTTATGAAAAGCATAACTCATCAGGATCTCTTCCGTTGCATTGTATTAATCACACTGTTGGCAGTCCAATAGCCTGATCTGTCTCTCTCTCTCTGTGTGTGTGTGTGTGTGTGTGTGTGTGTGTGTGTGTGTGTGTGTGCGCGCACTCGTCTGCAGGTTTTTGTTATGTAGAGTTTGACGACATCGAATCCCTCAAAGAAGCTTTGGCGTACGATGGTGCAGTGAGTATCTAATTCTTCTTTCTCCAAATGCTGATGACTGTTCTTTGTAGACAATGACCACGCTGGGCAGCGGGGGCTGACAGCCTTTTGTCTCATTTCGCCCACAGCTTCTGGGAGATCGTTCATTGCGGGTGGACATTGCAGAGGGCCGAAGGCAAGAACGGGGAGGAGCTGGTGGCTTTGGTGGGTTCCGAAAAGATGACAGAGGTACCTGCACCGGATTCAGACTACCTGGGCAGTGGTTGTCACTTCCTGTGCGGAGTTCTCAGAAGTTAGAGTGAAGGACTAAATAAGGACAGATACTGCTTTCAAAGCAGAGCTTGTCATGTTTTAGGAAAATCCAAATATTCCAATAATTTTTATAATCACAATCCAAACAGAAATGTGATATTGTTTGTATGTTTCTTGGTCTGGTCTTTTCACTCTCCTCAGTAGTGGGTTCTCTTAGTACCTGTCCGTTTCCTGATTTCCCTAACCCTTGTATCTGATGTAAAAAAAAAAATAGCAAACCCTGCCTGTGTGGTAAACCTGAGGTTTAGTGACATGAGACTTTGACTTCAGGAAATATGGACCGAATGATGTCCACTCACCTGTCATCTCATACTCATCTTATAACCCATCTCACTGTCCTCCATCCCCCTGTCTTCTTTTGTGTTTTTTAGGGAGAGGTAGTCAAACTGCTGATGCTTTCTTTGTCCTCAGCTGCTTTTTCCTCCTTTTCCGAATTACTTGTAGCTCTACCTTACTAGCAGCTTCGCTCTCAGTTCTGGATGCTTCTCTTAGACTCCCTCTCAAGTCAAGACTAACCTCTCCAGAAGGGCGTGGCAAAAGAAAGCGTCTGGTTAAGGCTACAGCACGCAATGAGATGGGGGCTTTCTTTCTTTCCTTCCTTCCTTCCTTCTTTCTCTTTTCCTCTCTTCCTCTTTTCTCTGCCCTGGCCCGTTTGCTGGTCTCTGTTTTAAAGTTGAGCACTGTCCCACCAGGTGGACGCGGAGGCTCACGTGGTGGTCCCAGAGGAGGGGGAGGACGAGACGACTTCGACCAATCTGGAGGAGGAGGAGGTGCGATGAGCGTTGGCCATGAAACAAAACAAAAAACAGAAACACAATTGATGAATAGATAATTCACCTTGACGGCCAGACTGTATGCCGTTTGGCTATTCAGTGTCTGGAGCAGGCGAATGGAAAAACTACACCTAACGCCAAAATATTATACACCCCAATGTTAAGCATTCATAACAGAATGTTTATAATGCAGGATGATTGTTTGTTTGTTTGTTTGCTCGTTTGTTTTATTTAATTTTGGTTCCTCACTACCCTACCCCCCATCAGCCACACCCCACAGGACCCCTGCTCCACTTCAAAGCTTAATTTTGACATCCACATTATTTCCCAAAGGGTTTTCATCTCATCCTCATTAGTCATGAGTTTACAGTGGTCTACCGTCTGGTGGGGAAGCAGCCCTTAGAGGAGGTTTACACTTCAGAGCTGGTCTAAGATCACTTGCACACCATGATCATGAAATCCACAGATCCCTGACCAGAGCTTAAGGATTACAAGGCAAAAAAAAGAAAAAAACTACTCTACTCATCCTGTGCGTCTTTTCACTCCTCTTCTCTCATAGGAGGCTTTAGAGACGATGACTTTGGTGGGAGGAGTCGCGGTGGCGGCGGCGGTGGCCGCCCTGGCGACCGTAGAGGTGGCATGGCCGGTGGAGGCAGAGAGGGCGGTGGCCCACCCATGGGGGGACGCTTCAGGGACGGACCTCCCCGAGCTGGAGCTGGAGAGACGGACTTCAGAGAACCCTCTGCTGGTGGCACAACCATTCTATTCCTTAGCTCTGAGCATTGCTAGGCACTGTAGAGAAGAGGGGAAGAAGAGTCAGAGTACATTATGCACTGTAGAGAGGAGGGGAAGAAGAGTCAGAGTACATTATGCACTGTAGAGAAGAGGGGAAGAAGAGTCAGAGTACATTATGCACTGTAGAGAGGAGGGGAAGAAGAGTCAGAGTACATTAGGCACTGTTGAGAGGAGGAGAAGAATAGTCAGAGTACATTAGGCACTGTAGAGAGGAGGAGGAGGAGAAGAGGAGTCGGAGTAAATGATGCACTGTTGGAGTACATTAGGAGAGCTAAACGGCAGAAGAGTGGGCTTTGTCTAGTGATGGCCTGAAAGACTGGCGGCTTTAGTGTTTGTCATTTCAACCCTATGTCTTAATCTCTGGAAGAAATGTATGTGTGCTATATGTCTTATATTGGTATTCTCTTTGTGCGATTTAGTATGATTAGTACAAGTATTGGTTTATTGCAACTTCTCTATCGTAGTTTTTTTTTTTCTGTGAAATGTTTCGATTTTATACGTTTCAAGATTTCTTGTATTGTCATGCATTGTATGGTCTGATGCAATTTGTTTTCCTTTCTATCCCTTTCCTTCTCCAGAGGAAAGAGCACAAAGACCAAGGCTGCAGTTGAAGCCGCGCACGGTCAGCGCACCACTAAACCAAGTGGCCAACCCCGACTCGGCCATATTCGGCGGCGCCAAGCCGCGTGAGGAGGTAATGTCCAACGACAAACCCTAAGAGACTGCTGCCTGACACCGTGCACTTGGGATAAAGGGCAGGAAGGAGGCTTGGGTTGAGAGGCGGAGGAGGAGGAGGAGGAGGAGGCGGAGGAGGAGGCGGAGAAGGAGAAGGAGGAGGAGAAGGCGGTTGGGGGTGTATGGGTCCTAGATGTGTCATGCCAATGGGGGGTAGGAGGAACAGTTATCAGTTCTACCTGACGAATGGAGACCCTTCCTCTTCTCCTTCTCAATTCAGTTCGAGTGCATTTATGTATTTAAGGATTTAAAACAAAAAAAGATAGAAAATAGAGTAGAGGGGGAGAATAAATAACACATACACGTGCACTCTTGTCATTCAGAAAGGTTGATACACACACACACACACACACACACACACACACACACACACACACACACACAAAGGAGTATCTCGTGAATGCATGGCAAACCGTTAAAAGCAAAACAGTTTTTTACGTCCACCTCTGCTTCCCTGACTTTAGTGCCTGCTTTGTACCTTAGCTGTGTGGAGGAAAGGTTCAGTCATGTTGGCCGAACATAAGGAGAGGCGATTTTCTTTTTTCCTTTTTTTTCCGTTGTTCTGATGGGGATGCTCTTTTATTAAAAAGAAGAATGCATCCTAATTTCGGTTATAGAACTTGTAGAAATAGTGTTCAAGATTGAGCCCCCTTTCACCTTGGCGTGCACTTTTCCCATGTTGATTCTGCAGAGCACAGTCTGTGCTTCCCGTCCCAAGGTGGCTTTCTAACTACTAAACGCATTGGCGCCTATAGTCATTTTATGTTTCGTTATTAGTGTTGTTAGATATTCTACCTTAACTGACATGAGCTCTGTTGCAGCCAGTCTGAGCTCAGCTTGAACATGAGCGTAACGTTTTGAGTACTGCAGAATAGAGAATGACACACACACATGTGCACACACGCACAAACACAATCCACAGAGATTATGTGACGCACTGATAACACAGCACAGGCGCTAGGGGTCTATAGTGTGGTGCTCACTGGGTTTTTGGTCTACCGGAGATAGTGTAGCTCTGAGTATTGAAAGAAGAGTCGTCCTGTCACGCATTCGGTGTTACAGGTGTTCTCCGCATCATAGCAGTGTGTTAATCCTCCTGTTAGAGTAGGATCTGGTTATGTCTGGTTCCAACATTATCTTCAAATGTATTGTTATGTGTAATGGTTTTGCAGCCCCACTCGTTGATGACTACTGTCTAACCTTGACTTGGTGTTTTTTTTTTTTTCGATCTGTAGGCCTAATGTATCCATGTGGCTGCATTATTCCGGAAGGCTAGACTGTATCTACGGGCTTTGTTCACCAAAAATCTTTCAAAGACGTCTTCCCAAAGAAAAAAAGATGGCGGGGCAGCAGGGTGCTGGGCTTCTCTCTCATCCCTGAGTACCAACACGAGCAAAACAAAAACAAAATGACAAATAAAATAACATAAGCCCTCACCTGATTGGCTATGGAGCAGTTGGACCGAGGGTTTGTGGGAAACGTAGTCCCAGGTTTATGCCCCTTCTTTGGGAACTCCCCCTGCCAGACCTTAACTAAACTCTGAGGACAGTGGCTGCAGTGTCCTGCTGTTGGCTTTGGGTAAGGACTGTATCAAGTGTAATGTGTTTCTTGCTTTCCCAAGGCATTGTTTTGTGTGCTTGGTTTAAAAAGAGAAGAAGAAAAATAAGTCTGTTTTCGTAGTTCAGACACTCGGTCCCGAAGGTGTCTCTTTAAACGTTGACCTCCTAAATTACTTCTCTATTTGTGAAATGAGCTGTTTTCCTCCTCACCATTTCCACTGTCTGAACAGTTTCAAATCAGAAGAGAATCTGAACCTGAATCATTTTGTTGCCTTGTGTAATTTCTGGCGTAACCTTTTTGAAAGATTTTTTGACCTAAGTCTGTTAAATACCAGACAAATGCTTTCTGTAATAATGAAGTAAGGGGTCCTCCTCACACAACCCCATCCCTTTCCCCTCCCCCTTCCTGAATAGGAGCAACATGAATGCACCCTAGGTTTGACATGGCCGCACTATGGGCTAAAAGCTACGTCTTTGTCAACCAACATTCAACTTCCACAGCTTGATGGTTATGTATTTAATTCAAAACAGTGAAATAATAAACGGCGCTCACTTAAGTCAAATGCTTTATACATAGGAAGCTTGTTGAACAAAACTCAACCGCTCTCACATGTCAAACTAAGGTGGCAGGCGATTTGTCTGTCCAATAGAAGAGTAGTTAGAAATCTCTCGGATACCCATGTGCCGCAACCATTTTATTTACATTTTATTGGACATGAAATGGAGAAAGTGACACCCTTTTCTTACTGTATTATAGAAAGAACAGCTGTTTTTATTCTTTCTTTTTTGTTGTTGTTTTCATTATTTCCTACACTGTTTATGGCAATAAAATGTATCATCTTACAGAGTTTCTAATGAATGTGTTCAAAGGGAGGGGAAGGGGGCTACCTTGACACGTTTTCCTCTATTGACTGAACAAAGATGCCTAGTAGGAACGTAAGGCAGACACGCTGAATCAATGTTAAATAGGCCCCATATACTTTTTGAGTCAATCAGATTTCGCTATGTACACAGGTAAAGATGAACATTTTATGTGGCATTCCTGGGTCGAAAATATATGAGCAAATTTCATACGTGGCAGCTTAGCACCAACACGTCAACCATTCTGTGTTTCATCCAATTACAATTATATATATATATGGTGGCAGAAGGGTGCTTTAGTTGTGTCGAACATAGCCTACAACACGATCTGAATTCTTGGTTGTGTGTTTGATTTAAGCGAGGTCAGCGACATGCCTTCAACATAAAAGCGAACCCCAGAACACTACTCCAAACGCTTGAATAAACAGGTGTTCTGTATCAAACTGCATAGCCTACAAGGTGGTGAAATTTGCCATCTATATAACAACGGCACCTGTGCGCTTCTAATAGGCGATTTTCGCCACCCTTCTGAACAAGTGTTAGTAGCCTATATTGATTGGGAAGAATTTCAGGGGGAAGAGTTTTGAGTGAAATGTGAAGACGCAGCCTCTAACGTGGTCGAGTGTCATGGGGCTTCAACCTCACAGTCCGGACAAAACCATCTCCAGACAAATCCAGATCGAGGGTTTAACTGATGCACACTCCTAGTGGGTATTTCGTGTGATCCAACTACAGGGCACTTTATTATGCTGTTCAAAGTTTGTGATAGTAAGGGTAGGTGATGCTGTGGTTCTTATGGAATGGACAGAGGCAAATGGTTCAAAGTTTGTGCGTGTTTAATTTATTTTCCTCAACTACCCATATTGAGATGATGGTTTCTTTACAAACGTCAAGCTGCAAACAGGAACGTTAAGACAAGGTAAATGTAAAATTGTTTTGTTTTGTTTGTGAATGACTTTTAAATAAAAGATAATAAACTGGAATATTTTTGCTTTCCCCAATTATTCAGAACATAGTTTTAGCATGACGTTTAGGCCTACAAGTATCACTTTTATGTATGGTTTTGAGGTTGTCTGAAAACACAGCTATTGTTGTCGACCACATCACATTTGTCAATAAATTTGCTCTAAATGATCAAAGGGTGTTCCTTTTTGCTAAAGCAGATAATGTTATTTTTATTTCAGTCAATACACACCAGAATGTTAGCGGGCATGTCTGGAAACGTTTCCATAAAGTATTCATAAAATGTTTAATGACAGCGTTCACTTGTCCCATATGTAAAAAAAAAAAAAAAAAAAGTACATCCTCCTACTCATTCTAAATCTACGCGCACATGATTCATCAATCTTTAAGCATACCAGTAGAGGTCGCCGTTTGACCATGCACGGCAGCAATTAATGGTTTTACGTGCGTGTGCATGGTGTTCAAAAATAACGTGCGCGCCCATGACGTTGAATTCTCTTCGGTCCGATAGAGGAAGGGATGGTATGAAAGTGCTGTTCGTGGATAGCTGTCTGCCAGACTTTAAACTTGAAACGTTGACGACACTTCTTATGCGTCATTTCAACTATTGTTTACACTTCGAATGGGCGTTATTGTTGAATGGGCAAAAGTTTCTAAAATTAGTTTATGGAACTTGTTGCTTGAAGCTCAACTTTCTAACACAAGGCAACCTGCTCGGATCCAAACAACGTTAACGTATGCAAACTTGCGACCTGTGGCTAGTTAGCCTGTTAGCGAGCTATTATCAAATTTGACGTTGAAATATTAAAGCGATTTGAAAACGTTTGAGAGGCATACTTTGGATACATACTCCTTTTTAAGGTAAGGAGAATAGTTAAGTATTTTAAAAGTTTCGCTACCTTGTTTTCTGGCTTACTCGTTGACAACATCTTTGTATTTTTTGAAGTGTTGATAGTTAGATAGCTGAAGTTACTTATTTGAGGTAATGTAAGTTAACTAGCTATTACAAGTTACGTCAGAAACAGTGGGTAGCCTTACTGAATATTGGCATAAATTAAAGTAAGAATAGTTGTGACAGAATAGCCAGTGGTTTTACGCAAGTTGTGTATGTCGGATACAACGTTACTATTGACAGAAGGAGGAAGTGGGGTAAAGATCAATATTGGCATACTTGGCGGACACCTATTAAATGTAGGGGTTATTAACAGAATATCCTGAGTCGGTTATACCTGATGTGGTATAACCTTTGTATAGCCAGCTTATCAAGTCTACAAAGAACCAAGTTAATTAAACCTCTGCACTCTTATTCATGTTGATTTGCTGACCAATAATTCCCCGTTGCCTCATTCAGGTAATTTCCTGCTGGAAGCAGTCGACATGACGGCCTGAGCTGGACAGTTGTCAAATTCTCTTCTCGTCCACACAATATAAGTGACGCAGGTGAGGACCAGTTTGAGGGGGTTAGCCAGTGTGTGCGTTGCAATAAAGGCTGAAATTAAGATATGATTAGGATAATGATAATCTTTCCAAATCATACTCGGATACTGAAGAAGGAAGAGTTGTCTTAGACTGTCGTGTTTTTAGTTTTAGTTTTAGACCCCTTTCATATAACATCATGGAATGTTGTGATGCATACTTATTCAGAGTTTGTCTAGTTTCATAGCTGAAAAAACTTCAAAGCTGTATAAGAGTGTGACAACTGTCTTTTTGTGGGCTGGTTGGTATGTGTTGTTTCCCTGTGCATGTGTTACTATGATGACATGACTGGCCTCGGCTATCTACCCATGACCTGACAGCACTGCCCTCCCTCTTCCCTGCCTGCAGGGGCATGCAGGCCCCGTGGCTCTGAGAGTTGAGTAGCTGTTATACTGCATGTTGTCTTGCACAGCCTGGCCATTGTTGGCCTGTCAGAGTACCGGTAGGGTCTGTGGTGCAATGACACTATGGGCTGCTATGGGATGGGTGGGGGCATGGAGTGACAATACAGCGTCAGTTGGGAGAGGAGAACGTGGGAGCCAGCCTTTTGTTGTTTTGGATGTTGCGCGGCCCGCTGTAACTGCTGACGCAGAGCAATGTTTGGGGCGAAAAGTCGGTGTATGAGAAGGGACACACAGCCACAATTAAGTGATCCCTTTAGGTTTGATAGTTAGGTTTGGAGTCCAAGTTGGCAAGAGGTAGGCTTACGCTCAACATAAGGTTTTAAGTATTGTCACAAACAGGGAAGCATATTATTGTTTTTTTCTTCTTTTAACTGGATTACATTTCATCATTGGACCTTATTAATACGTTTGGGGAAGGCGAATGGGAAGGAGGCTCTACAAATGAGTGGATACTGCCATCTGTTAATACCTGAGTACGATAAGCTCCATGCTCATAAATGCCATTTAATACGGATTAGCCAAAGCCAGCGAGGTTTCATGCATTGGAAATGACCCATCGAGGACAGGCAGTTGAAATGAAAGGATATTGTCTGTTCTGTTCTTCAGACCTTGTACTGAGAAGGGAGAAAAGGATTGTTTCAGTACCACTGTCCACCTCTGGGACCTGGGTCACTTTCCATGCAGCTGTTACTCTCTCCCTCATTCTTTCTTTCTCGCTCTCTCTCCATGTCTCTGTTTCTGTCTTGTTCTCTCCTCTTGTCTGGACACAGCCACAGGTCTCACAGCTGTTGCCACAGAGCTAGGTGAATCTGGCCCGGTCGCCATGACAGTGCCTGTGCGTATAATTGACTCGCACCGGTTACCTCAGCGAGCCATGAATAGAACACCCCGGGGAGCTGGTCCCACCGTCAGATCACTAGTTTGTTATTTGACACCTGAATTAGCTCTGTGTGTGTGTGTGTGTGTGTGTGTGTGTGTGTGTGTGTGTGTGTGTGTGTGTGTGTGTGTGTGTGTGTGTGTGTGTGTGTGTGTGTGTGTGTGTGTGTACATGTATTCATGCAAACTCACACTGAGCATGTTTTGCCATATTTAGTCTGCTTTACACACACAGGTAAAAACAAATACTTAAAATCTTCCATCTTACACTTTAAACAGACCTCGCACTGGTTATTGACTCCAGAATCAAAAGCACCTCGGTGACGTAGGTGTAAGTCACTACTCTAGAGAGGAAGACCCGGTAAAGGTTCATAGTAATCAAGTAGCCCAATTCTGGAAAGACTTGCTCTTTATCTCGAATAGGCCTTGAGAGGTGTCTACTGCCAGAGCTGGGGCTCTAATGGATGATCAACAGCCAGTTTACGTCAGAGGCCGGAACACCCTGTTGGCATTTGAGGTAATGCCAGTCTGCCTGCACACTGCCCCCGACTTCATATCTAAAGAGGAGATGATTCATGAACGTAAACAGGCTTCCACAGGGTTGGATGGCGCACAAAGCAGTGAAATAGTCTTCTTCTTTGTCCCCACTGTTGGCTCCGCTGCATGGTGGTCCCTTCACAGAGCGCCATGAAGTGTAAGACGTGTAAACAGTTGGGGCTGCCCTGACATTAGTTTAGTGTCTGTCTCATCCGCCTGCTGCTCCAAGGCATCATCAGCCATAATAACAGGCCTCCTGTGAGCATGTGCGGTCGCACCACGGCTGTCACACAAACGTCACACACCTGCCCTGTATTACCGATGTTTTTGGTTTTACGCACACACAATCAAACATACAACTGACTACATAAACTTAAACAAAGTTCCAAACCATGTATTTAAGTGGACAAGGTTGGTGCACCAACTGTGTGTCACTGAAAAAATAATGGATTACCGACTTGTTGGAGAGATCGTGGCCTCAGCTAGATGGTCGGTACGACAAAGAAGCGCCAACGGAAACCCAGAACATTTATTTTAGTATCTAGCTAATTACACTTCTAATTGTCTACTCTAGACTGATAGAAGGGACACTAGAAATGGTCGCGGGTCAAACCACCTTGATAAGGTGTTTTACCTACCTGTAAATGTAATTATTTACTATTTACGTAGTAATTAATTTGCTATTTAGCATATAGAAAATTGCTATGTTTATGTTTCAGGGTCTGTCTAGTCACCTGTCAACATTAAGAAATGGTGCTAGCCACCTCTTATGTTCATTGTTCTGTCTTGTGAAAAGTTAGTCTTCTTGTCTTGTGCATCTATGTAGACCTTGTAAATGAGAGGCTTAGAGAGTGTGTGTGTGTGTGTGTGTGTGTGTGTGTGTGTGTGTGTGTGTGTGTGTGTGTGTGTGTGTGTGTGTGTGTGTGTGTGTGTGTGTGCGTGTGCGTGCGTGCGTGCGTGTGTGTGAATAGCAGGTATTTCATGGAGATTGTAGCTGCTGGTTATTGTCCTCTGCTCATATAGAGGCGTAGCAGGTTATATGTTTAGTGAGACTGCTGATTATTGTCCTCTGCTCATATAGAGGCGTAGCAGGTTATATGTTTAGTGAGACTGCTGATTATGGTCCTCTGCTCATATAGAGGCGTAGCAGGTTATATGTTTAGTGAGACTGCTGATTATGGTCCTCTGCATTTTGAGCAGCCTAGCAGGTTTCCTGGATATTTTTGAGAAGTTATTTCACGTATATCTATGAACCCTCACTCTGTCTCTAAGCTTTTTGGCCAAACCCACATTTTGACAGCAACCCGAGGCTCGGTCCGGCACAGAGCGGTTAGTCTGAGGTTGGTCTGGCCGAGAAAGTGAAAGTGGTGTTTTGACCTCTTTTTTAATTTTTTTTTGACTGCAGGAGAAAGTGCAGCTGACACTGAGCTTGTTGTTGGTTTTGAGCTCCCCATGCTAAACCAAAATACTAAGCAGATAGCTTAAGCTACAAGCACTTAAAGTGCAGTGGAATGAATGGATAGATCGAGTAGCTTTTCCTCAAAGCTAATCTGACTTCTGATAAGCGTCACTTAATGTACCGTGGCATTACTCACAGTGCACACTTTGTATTGTATGTTAACCCAGAGGCTGGATAGTGAATCACATTTTCATAGTGTGTGTGTGTGTGTGTGTGTGTGTGTGTGTGTGTGTGTGTGTGTGTGTGTGTGTGTGTGTGTGTGTACACTTTGTAAGTGTGTGTTTGCCTGTCATTTTGTCAGCGAGTGTGTGTGTGTGTGTGTGTTTGTTTGTGTGTGTGTGTGTGCGCATGCACATCTGACTGTGTATTTGTGTGTGTGTGTGTGTGTCTGTGTGCATGCATACACATCTGTCAGTACATGTGTGTGTGTGTGTGTGTTGGTCAGAGACACCTTAGCAGGCGCAGTGCAGTGAGTCCCTTGCTGGTCGGCCGCTTCTCTGAATTAATGATGGGAGGCCTAGTTGTGCGTCCAGGAGACGGCCGTCTGCTCCCTCTCCTCCTGTTTCATATTCAGAGCCAGAGCAGCACAGCACAGCTCACCTGTCTACAGCTCTCTCCCCGTCTCTCTCATCTCTCTCAATCTCTCTCTCTCTCTCAGATTTCTGCATACATTATTTTCCAGGCCTTCTCTCTCTCTCTCTCTCTCTCACTGACTTTTTGCATACATTAGTGTCCAGCATCACCCCCTCCTTCTTTCTCTTTCTGCCTTTCTCTCTTCCATGATTTACTTCCTTCTCTCTTTTTTCTCTTGCTCTCTGTCATGTTTGTATTATGTGTCAGGTATCTGTGTGAATTGCATTTTTTTCTTCCTTTCAGCTCATTTTGTTCACCCTGAGGTAGATTGATGGCTTAAAATAAGTGTGCCACAAGTGACCCAAACTTTATAAGATTGTTGTTTGCCAGCCATCAACAGAACAGAAGACCAAATAGAAAACATTATTTTAATGCGATTGGGAAGATAAGCGAGTGAATGTGACAGGCTGTAGCGGAGGTGTTCGCGTAAGCAGTTAAACAGGGGGTGATGTCGGAGCGGATTTCAGGGCAGACGTGACAATTTCACAGTGGTTTTGTTCTAAAATTAATAATTGTTCATTGTTGTGATCGTTGTTGTGTTTATTTGAAAGAAATACAGGCTTGCAGGCCAAAATACAGGCGAATTTGGGCGATTTTTATGCACAAAATTATGTTTCCGTCTGAAAGTGGGTACATTCTGCAAATTCCGTCCGTTTTGTTATCGCAGAAAATTGTTGGCCCTACCTACTTACCTTAACCAAATAGATGAGTTTTACAGGGAAAGCTCTTTCTGTGTGTTTTTAATTTGTAGTTACTTTCTCCCTTTCTCACCCCTCTCTTTCTTTCTCTTAGATAAGAGATGAGACATTGGTACTCTTGCTGTACTTTTATTTGATTTTGTATCTGATGTATTAAGACTGGTCAAGGTGTGAAATGTTGTAGGCGTTTTAGCACAATATTGACTTGAAAGCATAATGTGTAGACAATGGAGTGTAAACCTCCCCCATCTCTCCCTCCACTGCAGATCAGGAGCATGTGGGCCTCGTGCTGTAACTGGTTCTGTCTGGACTCTGCTACAGGGGACGAGGGGGGGGCCAGCACGCGGCACCAGGCCTACACTAACTCCGGTTTCAGCAGCTTCCCCTCTCCCACCGCCGTGGACCACACCTGCAAGGCCTGTGGGGGACGCTTCGACACATTGACCAGGAAGGTGAGGCCACTCATGTCTCTCTCACTCTCTCTTTCTCACTCTCTCTGTCTCCCTCTCTCTGTGTGTCTCTCTCTCTCTCTCTGTCTCCCTCTCTCTGTTTCTTTCTCTCTATCTGTATCTCACTCTCTCTGTCTCTCTTGGAATAGAGAAGAGTACTAGAAAGTTGACTGAAGTTGACGAGTTGTCAGAGATAATTTTCTGGAAAGTGTGATCACAATTTTTCACATGTTCAGTCTACACACAGAAGATTAAGTCAGGACCTCACACTCCTTTATATTATTGGATTTACTAACAGATGTATTGACAGATGTTTTGAAAATAACTACATTAAAACATTCAAAAGATGGACTTCTCAGCTAGTGCAATATACTGTTTATTGTCATTATAGACTTGAGGTTAGATTTAGTAAGCCTTAAAACCCTTCCCCGTCAGATGTGGTGGAGAGGTCGCGAACCGTGTACATTCACTGGAGTACAGCAAAGCTTCCCCACATGCAGGTGCCGGCCTGGACCCTCCCATGCAGGCTCCGGTGAGAGATGCCTGGGGCTTGATGCTAATGACCCAGGCTAGTGTCCTGGACCAGCTGGATCATGCTTTCCTCTGCCCCTATTCAGGACGATCCTCGTGAAAGGGCATCACAGCCCTGTGGCTGTTTAGAGTAACCCCTCCGCTTCTCTCTCTCTCTCTTTCTCTCTCTCTCTTTCTCTCTCTCTCATTCTATCTCTCTCTATCTCTCTCTCTGTCATCCCTGTTAGCCCATTATGTGTGTGAGACACACAGCCGACCTCCGCAGCTAAGACACACACACACACACACACACACACACACACACTACAGGAGCTGTTCAGCTGGTTACGGACACCACGGCTACAGAACCTCTCAGGTGTCCAGGCCACGCCAGGGATCGATGTCCTCCCTTCTAACAGTCTCAGTCGTGGCGTCCTCGAAACGCCTCGCACCCACCGTTATGTTTGTCACATTCCTCCACATGCCCCTTACATAACATCCCACACACAATGGCTTAATCCTGGGGCAATCTAGCTACTCCCCTTTCTATAGAGGTATCAATCACACATGGGTGTGTGCATGTGTTTATGTGTGTGCTCGTATGTGTGCTTACATGTGAGAACGTATAGGTGAGCAGAGTGTGCGTGCATACATGTGTTAACATGTGTGTGTGTGTGTGTGTGTGTGTGTGTGTGCACTTACTAGTGAGACCAGATGCAAACAGACAATACATGATGGAACGAGTTTACATTTTTGTTAGGGACAATATGAGCCCTGTTACCAACACTGAGCGGTAACCTGAAACATTGGTATATATCACTTTTTTCAGCGATGTAGCCCCTGTGAATTTTTTTCAGCCAAGTACCCCCTAATCAGCGCAAAGCATTTTTGAAAAAAATATGTAATACACAGCGCTATGCCATCATTGTCTGATTTATCAAACCTCACATAAAAATGTGGAGGCAAAGGGTAGTAGCTGCTCGAAAGCTTTCTCTCCCAGGTCAGGGTGCTCCTGCTTCACACACACACAAAACTGTGTGAGTGTGGATGTGGCAAACTTCATCTGGAGACCATGGTCAGATGACAGTGTTTCCTGTTTAGTTCCTTCTGTATTCTTCGGACAAGAGAAATGGGTTTCTCACCTAGTCCAGCTGTGTAGATTTCTCCTCCATGTCAGAAAAGTAGTTAATTAAAAATACAAATTTTGAATCAAGTTGGTAAAATGTCCCACGATGACCAACTTGACTGGAGCTCTGTCTACATCCTCACTAGAGAGAAAATCATCCACCTGAGGAAAGCAGGTGAAATCCTCCTGTGCAGAGGCTCTTCTCCACAGCTCTGCTTTTTTTAAGGAAGCCTTCCACCTTGCCATACAGGTTTAAAAATGCTGGTGTCCTTTCCCTGCAGACATATTCGGTTTGTTCAGTTTGCTGAATATATCTGACAGATAGCACATCTTTGCAAGCCAGTCTGTGTGGCATGGGGAGATCTGTGCTCAATCAGAAAGGTGTGTAGCCTACTTCAGATTGTAATTCCAACCGCCGGTTGAGTATTCTCCCTTGAGAGAGCCAACGCACTTCGGGGTGCAGCATCAGTTGTGTGTTTTCAGATCCCATGTTTTTGCAAAAATATTCCCGCTTATTATACAGTTACTCGCCAAAGCGATAAAAGAACAACTGATCTAACTGAATAAGAAATATTTGTATTGAACACCTATCCTGTTCTCACCAGTTAGGCCATAAAAGATACAGGCTACAGCTTTTGCTATGTGAAAGATGAGGAGCTATTTATTGATAGACATCAAACATGGATTGGCCATTACAGGCCTATCAAAGGTTACTGTCCTTAAGCAAAGTATGTGGGCGTGATGACGCCTGGTAGCTTTGACCTTGTTTGCAAAGTTTGTGTATGTTCGGTTTTTATGATGTCGCAGAGAAGTTCAGTGCTCAGTCTGCACAGTTTGATTGACGGCTGTCACAGCCTCTTGATCACTGCCTTCACTTTTTCACATTTCACACAGGACACCTGGTCGGCCTAGTGCTTACGTTTGCGTATGTGTGCATGACTCCTGTATACGTGTGCATGACTCCTGTATATACGTGTGCATGACTCCTGTATGTACGTGTGCATGACTCCTGTATGTACGTGTGCATATGTGTGCATGACTCCTGTATGTACGTGTGCATGACTCCTGTATGTACGTGTGCATGACTCCTGTATGTACGTGTGCATGACTCCTGTATGTACGTGTGCATGACTCCTGTATGTACGTGTGCATGACTCCTGTATGTACGTTTGCATATGTGTGCATGACGGCTGTATGTACTTCCTCACATGCATGTGTGTGAACCTGAGAGTTGGAGAGGAGCGGGGGGGGGGGATTGTTTTAGTATCATTGCCCCTGCATCTCTGTAGAGCCTTATCACGCTTCGTGTGGTGAATGTTAGAGAACATGAAAACCCTGATATTCCCCGCACCCCCCACCACCACCACCAGGCCTGTTTTGAATAGGTGTGGAGCAGAAGCGATAGCAGAAGCAGAAGAGGTGTGGAGCATCGCTGTATGAGCAGGAGTCAGACTCAAACACTACTGCCACCTGTGAAATGCTGCTCCTGCCATCTGCACTTGTAAATGTCGCACTGAGGCTAAAATGAAGAATTCATTCCCAGTGTCATACCTCACTGGCATCATGTGGGAATTCCAAATGGTTTGGCCCTGTTAGAGTGTGTGTGTCACTTAAGACAGTCCGAAAGGGGTGTGTGTGTGCATGTGTGTGTGCCTGAGTGTGTATCTGTCTGTCTTACAGCAGTCAGGTGTGTGTGTGTGTGTGTGTGTGTGTGTGTGTGTGTGTGTGTGTGTGTGTGTGGGTGTGTGTGTGAGAGACACAGAAGTCAGTGTGTTTGCAGTCCTGCATAGCTTGACCCTGAGTCCCTCTCTCTACCTCTACAACCCCGCCCATAACAGCCCTGGGGGTGTTGTGGCTGTAGGGCTAAAAGAGCTGAACCACAACAACTACACAATTCCTTGAATGAGCTCACAACTATTTAGTATCATTGGAATTATGTAAGACCTCTGCTGTAGTTCTTTGTTGAGAAGGCGCATATTAACCCACCCCTCACAAGTACAAGGAAGTCTTTCGCTTTCAGGTGTTCTGATTTCCTTTGTGCATTTGTGACCCAATTCAGCAGTTCAGAGTTGTTTTCACCTGGGATGACCTTTAGAAACCTACCGAGTGCCTGTGGGTGTCAGAAACTAGCTTTCCTGCATGTTCAGTAGCTTCAGCTTCAGTGTGTGTCACAAAACGTAGAATTTGCATTTGAGTTTATTAGAGCACTTTGCATTAATTTTCGGTGACTAGTTTAGTTAATACAGGGCTTCACTCAGTTACTGTTTTTCTTATCACTGTGTGTGTGTGTGTGTGTGTGTGTGTGTGTGTGTGTGTGTGTGTGTGTGTGTGTGTGTGTGTGTGTGTGTGTGTGTGTGTGTGTGTGGGTTGGTCAGCAGGCCGGCTGGTCACATTGTAAAGCTCTTACAGACTTGTCATGAGACTTGACATGAATGAGATGCCAGCCCAGCCAAATGCTCGTCTGGAGGTTTAACACAGTGAATAAATAGATCTAACCGATGCATCATGTGGATGGTTCGTGATTTTGTTTTGTTTCTGTTGTTTATGGAGGACTGGGGTTGCTAACCGTTTCAGTTGTTTAGAGAGTTTGTGGTGATTGGTGGCAATATGCGGGAGATTCCCCTGTCACCTCTCAGTGTCAACTAGACTTGTTGTGGTTACTGTCGGACATTCCTGTTCACAGAAACCAGTTGATCAGGGTCAGCTTATTTAAAGTGAAACTTCGGGATTTTCCAACCTGGGCCCTGATTTAGTTTTAAAGATCTTGTTTTTAGATCTTTTTGGGTCCAAACTTTTACTAAGGACAAATATCAGTCGAGTATTGAGTTGGAACACTTTAACTGGCAACTGCCAAAAAAGCATTACATGGGGCAGCATCCACGTCGAATGGACCGTTTTTTCCGCCACTAACAGTCTCATAATACTATTTTATGTGTCTGACTACATGGAAAGGATCCCTACAGAGATAGACCTGTGTTTACCTCAATAACTTTCATTTTCTACAGAAACTGAAACTTCCAACTACAGAAACTGTAGAAACCATCATTCCTGTGCATAGCAAAGCAAAACGAGTAATTACATGGATAAATGGACAATGTAAAGTAAAATACTAAAAAACTAAATAAATTAGGTAAAGTTAGTAAGTGTTAATTAATGTGACACAGAACCAAATACTGATAAATAAATACAAGATACAATATGCCTTCATGGTCTGAATGTCTATTAGCATCATAGAGTTCCCTTGCAGAGTTGGTACCAGTGAATAGCTAGGTACAATGTTTGACACCCATCTGTACTGTTCTCTATCTATGGTGTCTATACGTGCCGTTCTCTATCTATGGTGGTAACTGATCGTGTGTCTCTCTCCACTCCTGCTCGTTCCTGCCACAGCAACATTCCCATTCACAGAAACCAGTTCAATCAGACGTCGGCATCCACTTCTCAAGTATGCCCCTCTGGTGGTTAAGTAACTGACTGTGTGTCTTTCTCCGTCCCTGCGACAGCACATGTGCATGGACTGCAAGAAGAACTTCTGCAGCCGCTGCTCCTCGCAGCTGGAGCTGCAGCCGCGGCTCTGCCTGACGTGCCAGCGCCTGTGCGCCACACTGTTCGACCGCGCCGAGCTGATGAAGCTGAAGGTGAAGGACCTGCGCGACTACCTGCACCTGCACCAGGTGCCCACGCAGATGTGCCGCGAGAAGGAGGAGCTGGTGGAGCTGGTGATCGGCCAGCAGACGCCCGCCGCCAGCGCCACCAGCCAGGCCACCGCCAACGTGCGGGGAACGCAGCAGCAGCAACCGCCGCCGCCGCCTCAACCTCCGCCGCCCCAGGCAGTGCCAGCGCAACACGTACACACGCGTGCACCGGGCAGCGCCCACACACACCACACATCGCAGCAGAACGGACAGACGGCACCAATGGCAGGCCCGGTGTCTGCGGGTCTGACCGTAACCCAGCCGCGCTCAGAACCACACAGGCCTCAGACGCCGCCGGTCCAGGAGGACTCACAGGTGAGAGCCCACAGGCTTCACTTAACCATGAGCAGATCTCCTGCACAGCTCACACTACACAGTGCTTGGCAAATAAGCCCATAGTCCAAACCCTAGAAGTCCCCTAAGTCCCCCTCAGACTGCTTGTAGAAGTGGTTTCTATGCTGAATAGGAACTGTAAGCAGGCGTTGAGCTAGTTCTTTTTTTTTTTTTTTTCATCAAGTGAGCATTTTTGTGGTGTACATAGTTCCTGAGGAGCTTTAGTTTCCCTTACAGCAGTTCTGTTCTTGTCACCGCAGCATGAGGCCCCTCCCCCTCTGGGCACCTGTAGATCTGATCTGCCTCTGTGCTCGAACGAACACAGTTCATCTCATCACGAGCCCAGATCACTTTTTGCTTTCAGCGTAGATCTTGAAGCTAGTGCATTGCTGTGTCTCTCACACACACACATTCACACACATACACACACACACATACACACACACACACACACACACACACACACACAGAATGAATGAGAGGGTGGAATGCCTTTGAAACGTAACGCTCAGGCCACCACTCAAATGCTGGGTAGGGAAGCAGGAGTCCGTGTTTTATAGCTTAATTTTTATTTATTTTTTTCATGTCAAAATACCTGAGTGTGTTGACCTTTGACCTCCAGAGCCTGTCTGCGCTGGCACCCTCTGCGCCAGAGGAGGGGCCGGAGGATGAGGCAGACACGGAGCTGCAGGGAGAGCAGGAGTCGCAGGTACCCACCTGCCACAGCGCTCTCCTGCCTCCTCCTCGCGCTCCTCTCTCGCGCTCCTCTCTCGCGCTCCTCTCTCGCGCTCCTCTCTCTGTCTTGTGTCTTTCTCCGTATCTTTATGTCACGCTTCCCTTAGTCTCATGTCTCGTCGCTCTCTCTCTCTCTCTCTCTCTCTCTCTCTCTCTCTGTACTTTTCTCACACTCATCTTTTTCACTCTCTCTGTCCCACTTCTGTTGTTTCTCTCTCACTTTTATTTCTCCCCATCACTTCTCTCTTTCTCTTTCCCCTTGATAACTTCTCTGTCTCTCTCTTCTCCTCTCTGGACGGAGACCAACTTTATTACCCAACACAGGCCGAGTTACTGACAGCTAAGCACCAGTTTCGACCGCATTAAGATAATCATGCCAGGCCATTACCAGCAGAGTGGAATAACAGCTCTTATATCCCAGCAGAGTGGAATAACAGTTCTTATATACCAGCAGAGAAGAATAACAGCTCTTATATACCAGCAGAGTGGAATAACAGCTCTTATATCCCAGCAGAGTGGAATAACAGTTCTTATATACCAGCAGAGTGGAATAACAGCTCTTATAAACCAGCAGAGAAGAATAACAGCTCTTATATTCCAGCAGAGTGGAATAACAGTTCTTATATACCAGCAGAGTGGAATAACAGCTCTTATATCCCAGCAGAGTGGAATAACAGTTCTTATATACCAGCAGAGTGGAATAACAGCTCTTATAAACCAGCAGAGAAGAATAACAGCTCTTATATTCCAGCAGAGTGGAATAACAGTTCTTATATACCAGCAGAGAAGAATAACAGCTCTTATATTCCAGCAGAGTGGAATAACAGTTCTTATATACCAGCAGAGTGGAATAACAGCTCTTATATACCAGCAGAGAAGAATAACAGCTCTTATATAACAGCAGAGTGGAATAACAGCTCTTATATACCAGCAGAGTGGAATAACAGCTCTTATATACCAGCAGAGTAGAATAACAGCTCTTATATACCAGCAGAGTGGAATAACAGCTCTTATATACCAGCAGAGAAGAATAACAGCTCTTATAAACCAGCAGAGAAGAATAACAGCTCTTATATCCCAGCAGAGTGGAATAACAGCTCTTATAAACCAGCAGAGAAGAATAACAGCTCTTATAAACCAGCAGAGTAGAATAACAGCTCTTATATACCAGCAGAGAAGAATAACAGCTCTTATAAACCAGCAGAGTAGAATAACAGCTCTTATATACCAGCAGAGTGGAATAACAGCTCTTATATACCAGCAGAGAAGAATAACAGCTCTTATAAACCAGCAGAGTAGAATAACAGCTCTTATATACCAGCAGAGTGGAATAACAGCTCTTATATACCAGCAGAGAAGAATAACAGCTCCTATATAAAGGCTGCTTTTGCTCTGATTGCAGGGCAATCATGGTCCGATAAGACAGTTTGTCTCCATTAAAGGCCCTGTGTGGTGTTTGAACAAATGAAGTCGATGAAGCAGACCAGGGTCGTCATTCTTTATACAAACCTGCTGACTGCCTGGTTATTAAGATGGAGTAAATATTTAAAATCTGAACTGTTTAAACAGAGCGTGTGGGTCATGGTCTAGCTTTACAGGGCAGTGTGGGGTTGGAGCAGGCAAATGGTAACGGAGTTACAGAGAAGAGCCTGTCTGGGTCAGGTCAGGCTGATCTGATGTGGAACTACTCATGTCTACTGCTCGTGCACTTCTGTGCTTCTCCAACCTCAAGCATTCATCTCCTTGAGACACTCTGAGAGCAGTTGGCCCTGTGCTAATAATAGCCTGTAATACATAGAATGGATGTGGCTGGGACTCACGGGGTCATGTTAGCCGGATGGGTGCTGGGTCTGGGCCAGGTGTGTCTAAGTTGGTTGCCATCAGGGTCCCTGCTCATCCAAACCTTTATCGTTCTTTAGCTTGTGTGTGTGTGTGTGTGTGTTGTCGTGTGGCACTGATAGCGGTGGGTCTGGCAGTTGTGCTTGCCAGAGCTGTGCCGTAGGGTTTGCCGTAAATGATTGTACCTTTTGTAAGTCCAGAGATAACGGCGAGTGGGTAAGATCTGCGGGGAAGGCGGTGCCAGGGGAGGCTTGCATTGTAAAGTTACTCCCCACTGACTGACGTTTGGCTGCTTAGCTCTGCTGATCATTGGGCATTATTCAGGTAATAGAATGAGTGTGATGGTGAGAGTACGTACACACACACACACACACACACACACACACACAAGCCTCTCATACAAGCCACACAAACACATACACACACAAGCCTCTCTCATACTAGCCACAAACACACATCTGATACAAACTTCGTTCTTTCACTCACACACACACACACACACACACACACACACACACACACATATAAACACACACGCACCCACATCAATCATGCACAAATCGATCCTGATCTGTGCTGGAGAGTATCAGTTCAGGTCTGTCGTATGTGTGTGTGTCAGGTGTTCCCTGTGTTTATGAAGTCCCTTGTGTGGTCTGTACCAAAATAAATATTGAATTCCAAAGAAGAGCCAAATGTGTCTTGTGATGTGGGCATTGCTGTTGTGCAAACTAATAACCGTGGTGTTGCAACATGCCATGGTGACAGAATGGTTGTGGTTTGACCCTGTGGAAGGAGTTCCTGTTGAGAGTGGTGACAGAAGTTAAGAGCAGGATATCCTGACACATGCAGGGAGTGTAAAAAAGCTCATAGAACGCTCACATATTCAGTTGTTGCTCAGAGCTCAGTCGCAAAACATCTGCTCATGCATTCTTCTCACGCCTGGTCCTACCCTCTTCTGCCCCCCCTCCTTCCACTCTCTCTACACACTCTCTCTCATTCTCTCTCTCGCTCTCTCTCTCTCTCACTCACACACACACACACACACACACTCTCTCTATCTCTCTGGTGTATTATTCAACTGTAAGAGCAAGTGTATGCACAGGAGCATAATAATAAAACTGTGTGTGTGTGTTTGTGTGTGTAAATATATGTCATAAGCCAACAGAGATAACAACAAATGATTATTGATTAATGTTTTCGAAGTAATTCAAGATGCGCAAGTTGAAATAAGGAAATTAACCTGGTCCTCTCCTTCTCTCTCTCTCTCTCTCTCTCTCTCTCTCTCTCTCTCTCTCTCTCTCAGTCCTCTGACACGGAGGAGGTGCTGGTCCCTGGGAGAAGGGCGTCTCTGACGGACCTGTTGTCAGCGGAGGACATCGAGGCTCTGAGCGTGAGGCAGCTCAAGGAGATCCTGGCCAGGAACTTTGTGGACTACAAGGGCTGCTGCGAGAAGTGGGAGCTGATGGAGAGGGTCACGCGCCTCTACCACGACCAGAAGGACCTGCAGAACCTAGGTAGGATAATACACATAAGCACACTCACTCAGTCGCTCATTCACATGCTCATTCACACCTTACACTCTCACTCTCACACTCACACTCACACACACACACACACACACATTTGGAGGGAGATGAGAGCAGAGAAAGAGAGTTGATGAGTGTTTTGGATGGCGCTGGAGAAGCACTATTCCAAACTCGTCAGTCTCTGTGGAATGCTTGCTCACACGTGCTTTGCTCTATGGGCAGAGACCAACCCTATCATGACTGCATAGACTTTTAATGAAACTATGACCCCTCTCGCACAAACTACCCAAATCCCTTCCCCAGACACCTGGCCGGCAAAACAATTCTAGCAGATACCCGATACATTTACACATCATGCTTGTGCACACACAAACATATAAACACAGGTAAATATGGAATCCACATACTAGAGAATATGAACACACAAACACGCTTTATGCTTCACATAATCTTTACAGCCTATCCAGATTTGTAAATTATTAATCTTTTTTTTTTTTTTTTTTTTTTAACAGTTTCAAATGCCTCTGATGGCACAGGTGAGATTATTATCATTATTACTTAGTTATTCTGGTCACTGACAATGACTTGTTCTGCACTCTGAACAAAACACATGTTCACATGTTGAAGGTTTTTAGCCACAATTTCATGGAAGGTCAATGGAATGTTTAATTGACCTGAAGTAATGGCAGAATGTTGTGGCCGTCGTCTTATCAGTGCACTTAGTTCACTCCTAAACCACCCTTCGTTTGTTTCTGTCTTTGCAGACTTGCCCTCCGGCCCGGTCATCGAGGAGAACCTGTGCAAGATCTGTATGGACTCGCCCATAGACTGTGTCCTGCTGGAGTGCGGCCACATGGTCACCTGCACCAAGTGTGGCAAGCGCATGAGCGAGTGCCCCATCTGCAGGCAGTACGTGGTGCGCGCCGTGCACGTCTTCCGGTCCTAGTGCCCCCCTGCTGCACGTCTTCCGGTCCTAGTGAGCGCCAAGCACGTCTTCCGGTCCTGAAGCCTCGCCGCAATCGCTGGCGTTGTGGCCTTTAATTGGCTCACAGACACTCTCAAACACATGCATACATACTCCTACACTCCCATAAGCTCAATACTGTCCTTTGATGCAGTACAGCTTTTTCCCCCCTGTGGAAGAATTGAGGTCACCCTTTTTTCCCCCACCTGCTAATGTCTATTAAAACAGATTGTACGTCACACAACAGCCTGCTCTCTTCACAAACGGGCTAATGGCACTTTTATCAGTGGACTTTGGTGCCATCAGCGCCCTGGATGGCGGTAAAAGTGCTGTAGCTCTTGGCTGGCAAGTCTGACGTTGACTTTAGTTTTTATGGTTAGTGAAAGAGCATGGTCTAGGGCATTTATCAGGTGCACTCAACCCCAATGAGAGCCACTGACAACTCAACCAGGAAGAGGAAGTGGATTTTGTGTTATTTCTGCAGGCTGGGGGGAGGGTGCACCACATGGGGACATGACGACTTCACCCAGTTCCAGAACATTACAAGGCAACAGCTGTCCCATAACTGTCTCCTTACTCACAATGATCACGTGACCAGTCATAGGATGACCATTTGTGTGTGTGTGTGTGTGTGTGTGTGTGTGTGTGTGTGTGTGTGCGCGCCTGTGTGTGTGCCTGTTCTGGTTGCTTGTGTGTGTGTGTGTGTGTGTCTGTTTGGGAAGCAGGGGTTTATGTAGTTGTCTAAACAGGACTGACTCTCTCCCTAACCTTAGCCCCGCCCCACCCACGCACACACACACAGTCTCCACAGTTTCTCTGTCCTCAGTGCTGATGTGGCTGAGCTTTAGGCTGGTTGGCTCATGTTTCAGCTGGGTGGAATCTTCCGTCTGGGACGCTCAGACTTCCTCCATTGACCCATCTCCCCTGTCTGCCCCAAGATAAAGGAGTCTCGACATAAAAGCTCAATTTCATTTTGCAAAACATAAACTCCAGACTAAATCTGATTTTAAGGTTGATGACCCCTGCGGGATAGTTTATGTGTAAACTCCTTGAGCCCTGCTCTCTCCAGCAGTCCATTTCAAGCACTTTGAGTCACGACACTGATGTCATAGAGTTTTTTTTCTTTGAGTCCAACTTAAAATTTCCATTGCTCTTGTCTTCTGACACAAAAGTGCCAGTAAGAATGTGTAAAAATACCCACCCAGCGCTGAGTCCCACAAGAGCTGGTAGACAGGATAAGCATTGTTTTACCCACAGCAGAAAAATCAAGGTCGGCCCATAACTGCCTGTGGTCTGTTTCTTTCATTTTATGTTAGGTTTCTTCAGTATTTTATTTTTTTTGTCTTCACCTATCTCTTGCCGTCCCTCATCGACTCTGTGTCTGTTTAATTGACCCGGATGGTCACTGTGGATGGTGAACATATTGTGGTGACTTACCACATTTCCACCTGTCACTGTTGGTCTGTGACCGTTCCAAAACACTGAAAGAGATGGTGGTTTGCCATTGTTTCCCATTAAGGCACCCTCAGGATCTGATGATCTGTGAACTATCTGTAACTCCTTGTACTGGAGAATAATAACGGGGTGATCCCTTCCAAAAGTTAATTTGATGGGCCATTTTTTATATATATGTATAAAAAAGGCCTTCCTGCACTTTTGAAATAGTTAATGTGGAGTCCCAAACAACATAGCATTTCTTTCCAGACTAGTAGGTTTGCTAGTTATTTACTTCCATTTGACTAGGTGTGTGTGTGTGTGTGTGTGTGTGTGTGTGTGTGTGTGTGTGTGTGTGTGTGTGTGTGTGTGTGTGTGTGTGTGTGTGTGTGTGTGTGTGTGTGAGAGAGAGAGAGAGAGCAACGTCTTGGATGAGAGCCATCCTTTCTCAGTGCCTCTTGTGTTGATCATGCGCAGTAAAGCCCTGTCTAGGCTGTGAAAACGAGCACTCGCACTCACCCACCCTTTTACCCAAAGAGCCTGTATCGGCTTTGATTTGATTTGTCATTAAGCAGTAGATGGGCATCTAGCCTAGTCCTGTCCTAAAGTGCTGTACAGGATAGACTCGCTACTAACCCCGAACTGCCATGAAAAGGGAGCGGGTTGTCTGGATGGGCTGGTAAGGTCAGTGTCCCCACAGCGAATATCCAGGGGGCTGCCGCCGCTGGCACGGATCTGGCCCGGGTCTGGCCCAGGTCTGGCCAGCAGGAGCTGCTATCTTTAACCTGTGGGGCTCGGATGACCAGCGAATGTCCATGTTTGCATCGATCGCTTCCATTCCCCCCCCCCATCCACCCATTGTTTTGTTTTTTTAAAGACCTCACGGACTGTGGGTATTGATCTGTAATTCTCTTTAAGCGCAGCCAGTCAAGCTGATGGAAACTGTATCAGTTGACACCCCAAGCAGAAGCAGCTAGTGAGGTTTTACAAGTGTCCTTCATAACCAGCCTCCAACCTGACCAGCAGTGGAATGGATATCACATTCCAGGAAGTTGATGCACAAGTATTGTATAAGCACATGTCCCTAAAAGTTTTTTGTTTACCGATAAATTACATTTGAACCAAATAGTTAATCCTAGACCGTAATCATTTTACGCCACTGATATGGCAAACTGCAAGGAATGGGGATGTACATTGGGAATTTCTAATCTCATAATATGAGTAGCGTGATGCTGTGACATGTTAGCTGACAAAACAAAACAAAAAAAAACATATTTTTCTGTAATAGGACTGTGAATATCATAGAAACCTAAGTGAAATACCTGAAACTGTAAAACAAAGGCTGACTTATTTTGAATCATTTTGTCTTTAGTTTATGCTGTACAAAGGGACCTATCCAACTTCTCAACACTTTTGATCTGATAGCTGTTTGAGCCAAATGTTCTAATTTCTTCTTAAAGAGCTAATGATTTATTTTTCTGAATAACGTGTTGGAAAGATTTTTTTTTATATCTGAACTACCATTTTCTCCTTGTGTGTTCTTGTTTGACCATTTTATAATAAAAAGTAATTCTATCTCTCAGTTGCCTGTATACTTGACACTAGTGTCTCCAATCTTTGTGTTTCCTCATAGAACATTTCAGAACGGGTTTTTCCGGTGTATGTGTGTGTTTGTGTGTGAATGTGCAAAGAATCTTATCAACTCGTTAGCTAGAAGAAGGACTCAAATTTCTCTGTGGATTAATAATGTTTAGCTCAGGGAGGTGAGGTTTCATCTGAAGTTACTGGTTATTGTTGTTTCTCAAACAGAACCATCCAGTCAGGCAGCAGTGTCTCCAGGGTACGGCTGACTTCAGGTATCCAGGCAGATGATGTAATACATCTCAGAGGACAGGCTCTGTGGGAGGGCTTTGAAACACGGTATAAATATGCCTCTGTTTAGGAAGATACACAACATATGTCTCTTTCTTAGCCAAATGATTAAGTGCTGAGTTAAGACCAAAAATACCCCAAATCTGGAACACTGACTTGACAGTGCCAGTTCCGTGTTTACTTTGTGTAGTTGCATATTTGAGGGGAATTTGGTGATGCTGTTTAAAGGCACCCAGTGCAACTTTATGTAAACATTCAATGAAAAATAAACATTCAATTTCTAGTCTTTTTTACACGTAGTAAGTTTCAATAACTCCATGCCATTACATATCGACATTCATGGAGCAAAGATGAGACGTCGTTGTGTGGTGAGAACTGATAGAAAATCGTAAACAACAACAATCGCCGGTGGGGAGAAGCCATTTTTCCATTGACTGGAAGCCTGCTTTATTTATTGTAGGTTACAAAAAATAAAGAAAATGGCGGCGATCAGTCAGTCAGTTCTCACCACACAACGACGTCTCATCTTTGCTACTTGAATGTCGGTATGTAATGGTATGGAGTTATTGAAACTTACTACGTGTAAAAAAGACTAGAAATTGAATGTTTATTTTTAAGCCTCGAAAGTTGCACTGGGTGCCTTTAATGGAATGCCCTGTTGTTTTTTTGTTACGGTGTCAAGAGGACCTTGCACCAAAGTGTGCCCTCTGTCACAGACTATGATGCCCCTGTGAGTGTGTAACATCTACCCAAGAGAGGGGAGTGTTTCATTTGTAGGCCATAGCTTAAAGTTAACCTGTTGCATGTGCATTCCTGAGGCATTGCTGACTTATCTTCAAATATTGATTTACATCTCAGCATTTCTCTTGTTGACAAGCTTGAATTATCTGTCAACATGGGGTTAGATCTCCTGGGTATTGTGAAAGCCTAATAATTTGCCTACCATTCCAATTTAAACTAGTATCCTACTCCTAGTGCTCAAAATTCCTGTCATCTCACAACCAATGAGAAGTGTTGAAAGAGACTAACCAGCAAACGGGTAATGAAGTCAGAATGATAAATAGGTGAAGCTTGTGTGGAATGTGCATCTGAAAAGTTAAGGCAGATGCATGATGACATCTCTTCCATGTTGAGAGCTCCAGTCCTGCACTGGACAACACTGCCCTCTTGTGGCAGTTGTCTCTAAACTCACCTCGAATCACTTGATAGGATTAACTTTGCATATCCTTTTTTAAACGATTCAGTAATGTTTGTCATTCAGATATAAGACTTGTTTGTAGATAGTTTACTGATCCTCCTTTAAGTCAGTTGTTTTAAATAGTGAACCTGAGTTGAATAAGGAACTGATTGCTCATTTGAAAGTAAGATACTGATGGACAGGTTGTGGTTAGATAAGGTGACATAACACAAATCTATCACAGGTCTCAGTTTATATTGTCTGTGTTGCTTCTAAACCAACTTGTGGCTACATTAGACCATATTATATCACAGTTTGCATTTTTGGGTGTTATATAAAGACTCCAAAACAGAGTCAATGGCGTTTTTGCTTGTCTAAAAATCAATAGAGTATACATCAGAGAAACAGACATGGTGCTTGTAAACTGCAATCAGTGTCAAATCAATCATATTGTAGGCCTATCTGTCTAGGGCTATGTAGGCTAATTTTTGTGTACTTGGTTTCGGAGGATCCTGAGATGTATGGACAGAATGCAGTCAAACAAAAGCCTAAGGTGCAGAAACAATACTGCCAAGGCTAGTCAGCTGGCTTAATTTAAGCTATGAAATGAAGCCTAGCCATGGAAAGAAAGCTTAGTTTTTTCACATAGTTCTTTTCAGATGTGAAAAGTGTAGGCGATTTTTGAATCCCTGCCAGACCCATTTTTTAGGTCTCAAAAAGAGGACATGTCTGAGCAAAAGAGGACGTCTGGTCACCCTATACTATATACTTCATCAGGCAGTTACTGCAGAGTTGACCCTATGGGGTATAGCCTGTATTGGGCCTACACAGCAGTATGTTGCCCTCGGTTGCTGGCAGTAATCGGAGCCTCACCATGCTGCAATGCCCTCAGCTCCTCTTGCAGCCCTCACCTTACGAGACCTTATTTGGCCAGCTGTGTGATTCTCTCAACATGGATTGCATCCAGTGCACGTGAAGCAACTATGTGCACCTGTAGCTACTATACACAATGTACAATGGCGAGCGTAACACAATACAAGGCCTACACATGCAAGGTCAAAACCCTTCATATTAGGTCCAAACCCCCTGAGTTGCAGGCTAATGTTTTCAGATTAAGCACCATGGCTTTTCATTTTATCATTGTTATCTGTGTTATGGCACCTCAATGAAAATACTGTCATCAGCCCTGCTGAATGGACTTGACAGCTGTGCATTGCTTCAAAAGATTGCATGTTGGCATGCAGTTTGCTTTGTAGGCCTACTGTTGATAGATGAATGTGGTTAGGGCCCCACTTTAATTCTGAGTGATGAAACCACTTGACCGATGTTTACACAACAGAAGTACAATGTAGGCATCTTTCAACGGTGAGTGGGCAAAACAGTCTTACGTGTAAGAGGACAATATTACTTGGAGTATTAAATTCAAGAGGAGTTTTGTCAAGAACTGTCATTCTAGTTGATGGAAGTCCCGTCCAAAGTGCAACCGAACGAAAGGCAGTGGTCTGTGTAATTTTCAATAAACATTTCAATTAACTCCTAAATCTAAAAAAGTCAATGCGTAGGATAAGATGCTTGATAAAACAGAATCCAATACAAACTTGTGTATTCGCTTAGTCTTCCAAACACACAAACATGGAGTAGCCTATCGGTAAGTTTCTTTCTCTTTCAAGATCTAAATTCGCGCCCCCACAGAATTTAGGGGCGGGTCTGTAGTTGAAATGTAAATGCATAGTGGTCCACAACAAAAACGCTTCTCACAGAGCAGAAAGCGTTGGTTAGTTTCAGTCAAAGTTTCACTTAAAACCTGATGATAGCATAATGAACGACGATTAGCAGAACTGCCAGGTGGAACTTGTGTCGCTAGCTAATTGACATATTGACGTTTGTTGTGTATACACGAGAGGGTATGAATGACAACTTTAGGAAAACACGTCCCAAGATTTTGCTGCGAGTGTGTGCTGTGACATATGTTAGCTTGAGCTCTACGTTAGCCAACTCGAATTTGTGCTAAGATATGGCTGCTCGTAATGGATTCTGTAAGAAATCCTACATTGTCGCCGTTGATGTAGGGACAACGACAATTAAATGTCACGTGTATGATAAGGAAGCTACCGTAAGAGGATCCTCCTCGACAAAGGTAAATAGTCCAAACTTTCCTGTTTTAAGAGTGTGTTGACTCATGTTGGGGGAAAAAATACGTTTTCTGTGTTTTTAAAGACTTAATGTCACTATTACAGCGGGTTATTTTAATTATTTCAGGTGTGTCCCTTATATCCCAAACCGGGTTATGTCGAAATGGATCCAGAGGAAGTATGGCTGAGTTTCGTGGCGGTGGTAAAAGGTGCTGTTCAAGGTGAGTGTGTGTGTGTGTGTGTGTGTGTGTGTGTGTGTGTGTGTGTGTGTGTGTGTGTGTGTGTGGGTCAAACAGGTAAACAATTGTAGACGTATAGATTAGTGAGTGGCACTTTAGCCCCAATAAACAGTTGACCCACATCATGTGATGGACCACTAGTTGCCGTGCGCTCATTTAACCTCGTTCCCCACGTTCAGTGCTGACAGACATGAAGACAATCAAGCATAGACTAGGATGTGCGTTGAGCAGCAGCTTAGTTTGTTCAGAATAATTCTGCTTTATGGTTTGGTTTAGGCACAATCAAAATTAATAATCCATTGGTGGTCTGACATGATTCATTTCTGAGTGTAATCTCTATTGTATTGTCATATATCTGGCCCATATTAGTAACGTACGTAGCAATGACTACGCCATGCCATTCATGCCAGCAAAACACACACACATTGATAAGGTCTGAGTTGAATCAGTTTGGGATCAGCTTTCATGTCGTTCTTAAAAGATGATTCCACCAACCTCTCCTTCTGATCTCAAGGCTTGTAAAATTTTACTAACGTCTCCAATCTGATGTTTAGACGCAGGCTTGCAAATGAAACAAATCGAAGCTCTGGGAATATCCACTCAGAGAGGAACCTTCACTACATGGGATAAGTGAGTTTACCGGGCGGCAAGCTAATTACTGACTACTTCCTTGTATCATGTAAAGGAATGTGCACGTATACATGAGTATGTGCTTCATACACCCGTCTTTCCCTGCAGGAACACTGGAGTGCCTTTTCATAACTTCATCAGCTGGCAAGACCTGAGAGGTGGAGAGTTGGTTACCTCATGGAATGCCTCTTTCACAATGAAGGTCTGCAGTTATGCGTGGTATCATCTGTACAAAATAAAATAGGTATCCACACATTGCCTTGTGATCCTTATCAGTGAGTTTAATAAGTCATGGCTGAATTCACTTTCAGGCTCTGGTCTGAGAACAGGGTGACATCCACTCAGCACTAAATTAAACTCCCTTTAGGAGCATAAAGGAGGGTGTGGATGTTTTTTGTCCTTTCTCATGAGTGCGTGTAACCTGTGACCTATTGTCCATTCCTTTGAATGTGTGAACACTTCTCTACTGCCCTGCAGTGAGTAGAGTCTGGGGCACAGGGCACACAGCACACATGCATGTAAAGCCAGCCTTTACTTAAAACTCCACTGATATGGTTCACATTTTATGTTATATTTCCCTTGTTACATTGTAATTGCATTAAGTAGGACATAGCATCGTTTAATGTGTACGAATAGAATGAGCAACAGCATTGTGAGGTTAAGGGTTAGGATGAGTAGTATCAGTATCAGTTACAGTGTGTTGTGTTAACGTTAATGTGCCACGCTGTACGTAAGGTATATTAAGGTTAAGGGTTACGATGAATATACTGTACATGCATCAGTCGAAGTACACAGTATCAGTCCCAATGGTGTTAACGTTAATTGTCTCGCTGTACCTAAGGCTATAAGTACAGTGTTACGGGGGTACTGTCAAACGGAGTGTAACTGCGATGTGTCTCCACTGCAGGTTGTCCATGGTGTGTCTAAATTACTGCATCTGGTCACGAGGCAGAAGATCTTCCAGGCAGCCAGCATCATGGTCTTCTCCCCCCAGCACGTCACCTTCCGTCTGGCCTGGGTCCTGCAGAACTGCCCTGAGGTAAAGATGGATGTCTAGTAGACACTGATGTCTGTTTGTGTTTACTGGATGCTAATCTTAAACAAAAGGGTCAAGCTGTATCTGGCCAATGATATCATCTCTCTGGGAGGACCTTTGCTTTGCTGTTACAAAGAGAAACTGTTGTTAGGATAACTTTTATCAAGAAGAATCTTTATTTTATTTGAGTCTTTTTATGTTGTTTAGGTTCAGAAGGCTGTAACAAATGAAACTTGCTGCTTTGGAACCATTGATACCTGGCTGCTGAATAAACTCACAAAGGGTAACTATGATGCCTTGTACTAAAAAAACCTTCAACAGTTCCCTCTAGCAAAGCTGAACAAACACACAATGAGTAGGATGTACTAATTCAGGGTTTATTTCTCCTTTTGTATGGGTTAGGAGCCGCACACCTAACTGACTATTCCAATGCGAGTGCAACCGGAGTGTTTGATTCTTACCAGGTAGGCTATCACACCAGTGTAATACAATCAGTATATGTGTATTGCTTATGTTTGTGGGTGTGTGCGGGGGGAGGTTATAGATTGTGCTTTGTGTGTGTGGGTGTGCTTTGTGTGTGTGTGTAGGCCGGGGATTGTTGATGTTTTGTGTGTGTGGGTCTATTGTGTATGTGCCGTGACGTGACCTGCCGTGTTGTCTGCGTCTCTCCTCAGATGTGCTGGAGCGGGCTCCTGTGTTCCCTCGTCTCTCTTCCTCTGAGTATCTTCCCCACAGTAGAGAACACGGGGTAAGAGCTGAGTATCTTCCCCACAGTAGAGAACACGGGGTAAGGGGTGAGTATCTTCCCCACGGTAGAGAACACGGGGTAAGAGCTGAGTATCTTCCCCACGGTAGAGAACACGGGGTAAGAGCTGAGTATCTTCCCCACAGTGGAGAACACAGGGTAACAGTGGAGGAGTTTTCTAGTCCTACCCATAATGCTGTGTGACAGAAGCCTTAAGGCCGAAATATACTTCTCAAACTCCGTTACTCCGTGGTCACGCAGTTGTCTCGGCGGGCTCCTTTTCATTTATGGTTCTCCAGCGGTTGTGGGTGCTGCAAAGCAATAAAAAAAAAATGGCGTACCATACTCCTAGATGATTGTATTTGTAAATAAAAGTTGTTTGTTTTACTCTTTTTTTTTGCGTCGATTTTTTTCTAAAGTTACAGAGAAATAGACGCTCTACAATGTAAAAACCCCGTTATTGCAACTGAAAAGTTCCTCTGAGCCAGCTATCTAATGTTGGCATACCACTATCCACAAGATAAACAGCTGTGTATTGCCGGATTGACGGAGACGGATAGTAACAAAATTTGGGAGTCACGTCAGGCCACGGAGAGGTGCTTGGAGAGGGTTTGCCACGACGGAGAGGACTCTCTGTGTCTCTGGGCTTTAAGGGTTATGTTTCGAAAAGCTGAATGACCCTTATGTATACATATGTGTATAAATACATATGCCTATAAGAAGTAGAAATTCACATTGTACACAGAAAATGTATAAAATAAATGTAAGTTCATGTCTACAATTAGGGTTTTGTACAGGACCTATTTTCTTTAAGAGTGCACCAAGCACCAGAGAAAAGCTCAGAGCCAAATTCCACTCTCTGTCCAACCAATTCCTTTCTCACCTGTCGCTCTTCCCAGCTTCTTCTTTGGATGTACAGATGAAAGCATCTTTGGTGTGCCTGTTCCCATCATGTCACTGGTGAGTTCAAAGTTCATCTTTGGTGTGCCTGTTGCCATCATGTCACTGGTGAGTTTGAAGTTTTGCTGAAAGCTTTCTAAGTTATGCATGTTTGTATTATGGAGTTATATAAACACCTCTTTTTATATCTAAGTTAAGTAAGTTACCCTTTTTGTCACACACTCTAGGAACAGACACACACACACACACTAGGAGCAGTGAGCAGACACACACACACACACACACACACACACACACACACACACACACACACACTCTAGGAGCAGTGACATTTGCCCTATTCCTTTTGACCCATCCTCTACTTAGAAGCAGTGAGCACATACACACACAAACACACGGGGAGCAGTGAGCACATACACACATACACACACACACACACGCACACAAGCACACAAACACACGCGCACACACGCACACACACGCACACACACACACACACACACACACACACACACACACACACACACACACACACACACACACACACTAGGAGCAGGGAGCACACACACACACTATAAGCAGGGAGCGCACACACACACAAACACACACTATGAGCAGGGAGCGCACACACACACTAGGAGCAGGGGGCACACACACACACACACACACACACACACTAGGAGCAGGGGGCACACATACACTCACACTAGGAGCAGGGAGCACACACACACACACACACACACACACACACACACACACACACACACACACACACACACACACACACACACACACACACACACACACACACACACTAGGAGCAGGGAGCACACACACACACTATAAGCAGGGAGCGCACACACACACAAACACACACTATGAGCAGGGAGCGCACACACACACTAGGAGCAGGGGGCACACACACACACACACACACACACACACTAGGAGCAGGGGGCACACATACACTCACACTAGGAGCAGGGAGCACACACACACACACACACACACACACACACACACACACACACACACACACACTAGGAGCAGGGGGCACACATACACTCACACTAGGAGCAGGGAGCACACACACACACACACACACACACACACACACACACACACACACACACACACTAGGAGCAGGGGGCACACACACACACACTAGGAGTAGGAGGCAGTCGGCAGCAGCAGTGTCGTGCCTGGAGAGTAGTTGAGGGAGCAGTCAGGGCTTGATTGGCTTGTGCCAGGGCACTTCAGCCATGGATGTTTAGGGCGGGGAAGGCATTGTTCATTCACTCACCCCGCCCATATTTGTTCCTGCTGGGCCAGCGAACCGCGACCTTTTGGACACATGCCCACTCCTTGTAGCATAATGCTACAAAACAAATTTATTAGTTACCCTAACCGTACACATCTTCACAAAGCTACGTTGAAGACATCATAAGTTATGTATTGTCCGTGTATTGTAATGATCATTCCATTTACTTCGGAAGTCGGAACTCAGAGCTGGGAATGATGTCACAACCCGGGTCGCCTGCCTTGTCATGTCCACAAATAGAAGTTGGACAGTACTGTGTAATTAGACACATATTTCACGAAAGTGCCAATAAAGTTGATGCATGGGGGCGACCAATGATGTTGGGTTGGGTGAAGTTCATCCGACTTCTCTAAGTTCTGAATTCCGACCTCAGGGGAAGCTCCTGTTAAAAATTCCGCCTTGGAACTGGGGAAATTCTGACTTCCGAGTACAATTGGAACACACCATAATAAAGCTGGTTTGGCATCATGTTTGAGTACTCAGTAGTACCTTCTGTGTCCTGCAGATGGCAGACCAGCAGGCAGCCATGTTTGGAGAATGCTGCTTTGACATAGGAGATGTGAAGATCACCATGGGAACAGGAACGTTCATGGACATCAACACAGGAAATGAACCGCACACTTCATTCACAGGTTAGGCCGAGCCCTGTGGTGTTTCACCAGCATAGCTGTGATCAAAGGGGCAGCAATATGTTGAGGAACACCGAACCAAGACTTATAAGCCGGGGGTCCTCAAAGCTCCTCCTGGGTGTCCCATGGACCACACGACTTCCATCTGCCTCTACTCCAAGCATTACATTTACATTTACATTAAGCAGACACTTTTGTCCAAAGCGGCATACAAGGGAGAGAACAGTCAAGCAACGAGCAATAGAGACCTAGTGTAACAATAAATACTATTTTACATAAGAAATAGAAAAAAAGAAGTGCAGGAATGTAACTGCTGTAAGTGCAAGTCAAGTAGGGAGGTGCTCTCTGAAGCATTATAATGCTCTTTATAAGCTAGATCAGGTATATTCAGCTGTATGCGGAATAAGCCTATCAGGTAATCAGCATACCTGAAATCTCTTCATCAAAGTCAGGTATGCAGAAGCTGGAACCCCTCCTTTATAACCTGTTTCCTGTTTTGTCTGCCCCTTTCAGGTCTATACCCAATCGTTGGCTGGAAGATTGGTTCAGACGTGACATACCTGGCAGAGGGCAACGCCGCAGACACTGGTACTGCCATTCTGTGGGCACAAGAGCTGGGTGAGGAACCTTGTGTAAACTGAAGTGTACAGCCCAACCCAAAGCATAATCCAAGGTTTAGTGACAGGCTCATTATAGTGACTCATACTGCATTACTGATTCACCAGACTGTCAAGACAGAGTGCTGTTTCATGCATTTTTTTTTTTTTAAGTATTGAAAATGATTTACTCTGAAGTATGTTCAAACTAATACTGATACTGAACTACTGAAAAGTTGATGAGATACCAAGATAATTGAAATAGTCAGGTTACTTAGGTTTGTTGCTCCTGTTGCTCCTAGTCAAAACTAAAGTCCCCACAGCTGGGAGGTTGCTCAGGACTTCTGGGAGGTTCTTTGACTATAGCACTTGTTGTTTGCTGATTTTGAATTAAGAGAACGGTTTCATCTATATATGTGAAATTTAAAGAAAGAATTTTAAAGAAAGATGATCTCCACGATCAGCTCAATGCTGACTAATCTCCCAGCCATATGTGTCAGATTAGTTGTCTTGCCCTTGCAAAACCCATGAGAGATGTACAGTGCATAGGTAAGGAGTATAGATGATTCACATGTCTGAGAGATGTACAGTGCATAGGTAAGGAGTATAGATTATTCACATGTCTGAGAGATGTACAGTGCATAGGTAAGGAGTATAGATGATTCACATGTCTGAGAGATGTACAGTGCATAGGTAAGGAGTATAGATTATTCACATGTCTGAGAGATGTACAGTGCATAGGTAAGGAGTATAGATGATTCACATGTCTGAGAGATGTACAGTGCATAGGTAAGGAGTATAGATTATTCACATGTCTGAGAGATGTACAGTGCATAGGTATGGAGTATACTGTATATGTAGGTAGAGATACAGGATATTCACTTAGAATACCAGATCTCTAATCACAAGCAAATGCTTTTTTCCCCAAGAGTTCATGTCATCACACACACACACACACACACACACACACACACACACGTAGCACACAAACAAACACACCTTTAAGTATGAGTTTAAGTATGAGTTTGCTTTTTTCCAAAATCCACTGTGTATGTATTGATGAGAAGTCATCGGTCTGTGGAAATCATTGTCTAGAGGCTGAAAATGGCGTGTGTGTGTTTCAGAGCTCTTCTCTGAGGTGAGCAAGACATCAGAGATGGCGACTGCCCTGGAGGACTCTGACGGAGTGTGTTTCGTGCCGTCTTTCAGTGGCCTACAGGTAGCTAATTCTGACAGAACACATTCACAGTCAGGGTTAGGAAGGTTCCTCTTGAAATGTAGAGCTATCTGTACAGTTACCGTTGTTCAAAATGGAATAAGAAATGTATCTTTTAATTACTTCAACAAAGGAATGTAACTTATTACATTTGTAGTTGTGTGACTTATGTGTAATTGTGTTGTAGTAGTGTGACTGATGTGTGATTGTGTTACAGTAGTGTTATTGCTAATGCTATGCTAATGCCTTTTAATGGAAAAGGCTCAGAGTGAAATAGTGGGTAGCAGTCCCGGGGGATAAAGTGGAAGTATAGGTGGAAATAAAGGTTCGGTTGGACGTGGTGATTTGGAGAGACGGTGAATCCATAACCACAGTATTTGTAAATCCTGTCCATTTATAAACCATTATCAAGAAAATGTAATCCATTTGTTCCGTTGAACTGTCTGTGCCCCTGCCATTGTAAATCCATCTCCTCAGTTTATAAATATGGGGACAGATTGTTAACCAGAGGGGTAGGATTACATCCCTTTGGGTACGGTTTATAACAAGAGGAAATGGATTACAGATCCGAGGGGATGGATTTTCCTCTCTCAAACATCCGGCCTCGTTAACTTAATACGACTCAGTTGTAATGTGAGTAAGCTAAACAGGGAGCTTTTTTGCTTCTGTGTAGCATGTACTTGTAATGTATTGTTTGTTATTGTAGACGTAAACACATCTTCAGTCTTATCGCTGAGTGCAGAGATCGGTTTCCCCAGTGTCATGTACAGTATGTTCAATATGTCCCTCCAGGCACCTTTAAATGACCCAGGCGCCTGCGCTGCCTTTATGGGCCTGAAACCCTCCACCACCAAGTCCCACTTGCTGCGGGCCATCCTGGAGTCAGTGGCATTCAGGTGAGCCTGTGGTGGTGCCACGGTGCCTAGCCTGTCATACACCAACACCTGTTTTGTGGTCTTACTGTTTGAATACATTGCCTTGGTTCAAATTGAAAAACAAATGTCAAAGGAGACCTCCCACTGACACAAATCAGTAGGCTAATATACTTGATTTAAAAATAAACATTTGATTCAGTTAGTGATTAAAAGCTGTTGGTTTTTCTCTCAGGAACAAACAGCTTTATGATATCATGATGCGAGAGACAAAGGTACCCATCACAAAAATCAGGTAATTTTCATAGTATCTGTTATGCTTCTTGCTTCGGGTATTTCGTCAGGGATTTTTGCTCTGTGTATTGTATTTCAAAACTAATCATAATATACGGTTTGTGTGTGTGTGTGTGTGTGTGTGTGTGTGTGTTTGTTGTGTTTGTGTGTGTGTGTGTCTGTGTGTTGTGTTTGTGTGTGTGTGTGTGTGTGTGTGTGTCTGTGTGTGTGTGTGTGTGTGTGTGTGTGTGTGTGTGTGTGTGTGTGTGTGTGTGTGTGTGTGTGTGCGCATGCGTGTGTGTGCATGTGTGTGTCTCTGTATGTGGGGATGCAGGGCAGATGGAGGTGTGTGCTCCAACAACTTCATCATGCAGTTGACGGCTGACCTGTTGGGCAGGAAGATCGATCGGCCAAATCATTTCGACATGTCCAGCCTGGGGGCAGCATTTGTTGCCGGACTCGGATCGGGTAAGAGCGTGCTGCTCCTCTCCTCTGTAGTCGTCTGCCTGTTCATCTCCTACCTCTATCCCCTTTTCCCCTCAGCCCTCCAGAAAGACTTGGTAGCAACACCAGGTTTTAAGACTTTAAATGGCGAGAGATTTCCATTGCTGCTCAGCTGACCTAGTTGAATCATCTGTTTACATTGTTAGGCCTGTAAGTCATGCAGCTGGGGAAATGTGCTCCACATATCTGCCTCTGCTTACTGATCAAATGCGGATGCTTATAATTCAGACCCACGTCTGTGTTCATGCCCTAGTACTTCTCCCTCTAACTTTACACTTCAGACCCTCTGTCTACAGTCATGCCTTGGTACCTCTGCCTTTCTAACTTTACACTTCAGACCCTCTGTCTACAGTCATGCCTTAGTACTTCTCCCTCTCTAAGTAGGCTTATTCCTTTCACTGGGACAGTTCTCTTTGCCAAAAACACGTTTGGCCGATGTTGACATATAAACCATTTATAGGATTTATCTTGTCTCGTTGTGCCATTGCTCTGATAATAAACTTGTGTTGTCGTAGCGTTAGGCTATAAACCGCAGCATAGGTCATGCAAGAAATATGGGTTCACAACAACCTTGCTTGCAGCCGTAAACAATCGTCTCTGTAGTCCTTTTCATCTTAGAATGCTTGTTAAATGTGCATTTAAAAGCTTTAGTGTTTTCCCCCTATCAAACTTCAGTTCCTTTCTTTAGTTTTATGTCTTGAGTTCCTTAGTTTCCAACCTATGTCTGATTCTAAGATGCTGTGGCTTTGAGCTCCCTGTTCCCTGCATGCCATTTAAAGAATGCAGTCTCTGCATATATGGGGTAACATTAGATTTAGCACATAGACCTATAGGATCTATATGTGTGCAGTCTTTAACTACCATACGCAACTAGCCGCACGGTTATACTGTTTGTGTATCTTACATCAGTATTGGGCAAATCAGGAAGCGAATGTGTCTGAAGTACACCTGTGTCGACCATGCTGATCTTGTTCCAGCTCGCATGTCCCCCTCTGGTGTGTTCACTCATGTTTCCTCTCATATGTGCGATAGATGAATCACTGGGACCACCATCTGTTGGTTACTGTGATCAACATGTTGCAGATTATATAGCACGGCTTCATGCAGAGCCTGTGCTCAGTGCATGGTCTTGTGCAAGCGGTTAGAGTATTTTACCGTGGATAATGTTATGTTTTCACAGGTTTATGTCATTCACTTGCATAGGAAGGTCAGCATGACTGATTTGATTTTACCAATGGAGATAATAGGTCAAAAAACCTCTCTTAAGATGACTACAGGCCACTGGTGCCTGTTAGTGCAGAGACTACGGTGTGGGGCTTTGACAGGAGTTTTAAGCCCTTGGGGACATTAAGATCTTATTAGGGATTTTATTTAAGATTTTATATTGCTCTCCAGATACACATTAGGGCAACTGTATTGATCCTCAGAATATTGCTCATGTGCTGTCTGACAACAGCTGAGGCCATTAAGGAAAGTAATTTATTTGTGTCAACATGTATCCTGTAGTTGGGCTATTGTTATATACTATAACACACTCTGTACCGGACGAAGATTTGTATCATTATTTTGTAATAATTATATATTAATAATAATTAAATATAATTATTTATTCTGGAAAGTGCAGATCATGTGATTATACATATGCTACAGGTGTATAGCTGAGTACATCTAAATGGCTTGTTAATTCATGTGTAGAGGTAAAATGTCTGTACAAACAGAGTGCTGAAATCCGTTGGTCCAGTATGTTACATTGAAAACTGAGTCACTGCACTGAAAGGTCACTCTGGGAACACAGATGTGACGGTGAAATATAGCGGGTAAATATTGTGGAAATATAATGGGCACAGACGGCTGTTGCCAGTCATGTTTCATACATGCTTTGATCATAGCTTCACATTTGACATAATCGTGTAAATACACTCTTCGCCTGGTTGTATTTACTCATACTCTCCCTGTCTTGCCTTTGATTTGGTCTTTTTCTTTCACCCAATTCAGTAAGTCGCTGTGTGTGTAAGTGTGTGTCCCTCTGTAAGTGTGTGTGAGTGTTTTTATCTGTTCACTTTCTCACTTCTCCATATGCTCGCATCTTCTCATAGAAGTCACACCTTCCTCCAATATACTTGTAGTGCTGTGAAATGCAATGACTGTTTATCACAGTTATTATGCAGATATCTGCAGTATTTCTGCTTTCTACAGCAATTGGCGACCTATGCCAAGAGTCGTGTTGGGGTCCAGCTGCCAGCCTTCCTCACAGTCTTCCTCATTGCCTCTTGTGTCTCCACACAGGCTTCTGGAAGAGTCCGGAGGAGCTGAAAAAGCTGAGGAGCACCGAGCGGGTCTTCCTGCCCAGCACTCTGGCGCACTGTCACGACACCAGCCTCCACAGCTGGGAGAAGGCACTGCGCCGCTCCATGCACTGGTACAGCCATGCCTGAAGGGGGCGCTGTCCTTTCAACCTAATCCACAATCCTCACAAGATTAAGTTGGTGTAAAAGCCTTTTGTGCCATGAAGGTAGGGGTCCAGTGCAGAGGGAACTCAGGATGTTTATAGTTTTGGTACTTTTTATGGTTAACAGTGTCACAGAGAATTGATAAATTGGTGCTAGTTTTCAACAACTCTTGAACAGTATTATGTAACAGAGTGGACTGTGCAGACTTCTTTTCCTGAGGGAAAAAATATCAATAATAATGTTTTTGCCATCCACCTACTACTATCAAGTAGTAATGTGCTGTGTAATGTAATGTGAACAAACAAGTAAGTTTACAGCCTGACAATCCCCCCCCCCACACACACATTTTGGACACTGCGATGGCCTCATCTGCTAACAAGATTACCTCATGTCACAGTCTCTCAGTAACAGATACGGTGCCTTCATTAGATGTGTGTGTGTGTGTGTGTGTGTGTGTGACCCTGTGGCCACTCATCCATCAGACCAAGTGAACTTTCTCCCACCTCCCTGAGTGGAAGTTCCAACTACCCTCACCCCCCCGGACGCTTCAGTGAGCGGGGGAGGAGGGCTCTGTGAGCTGCATAGTTGTGTGTGTGTGTGTGTCTGTGTGTGTCTGTGTGTGTCTGTGTATGTGTGTGTGTGGGGGGGGGGATCATGAGGTGGGAGGCTTTGAGTCTTTGCACGGGGACGCAATATGGGGATATGGGATGGATAAACCCTGAGTATTTGGGGGCTGGGGGGGGGGGGGGGGGGGGGGGGGGGTTCAACAGCCAACAGGAAATCCTCCTCTTGATGACTCCTGGGAAGACAGGCTGGAAAGATGATGACGTTAGCTTGTCCCAGGGGCGGTTATGGTTTTTCTTTTTTTTCTGCTTTTATTTGAAATGCTCTTTATATGCCGAGCAGAAATTGCCAGAACAACAAGAGTTTAACATCATTAACAAGCATTTTGCCAGAGAACTGTACACTAACTTAATGTTTTTAAAGTACTGTGAACTGTCAGAATTATATCAAAAGTATATGTGTTATGTGAGTGTCCTTGAAGTACTTGAAGGTCATATGAATATCTAAATCTCTGTAATGTATTCAGATGATTGGGAACACAGTTCAACTGTGCATTTCTCTCTTCTCTTGTCTGTCTGCTTTTCACTGCCCTAATCCCTCTTTCATTCCTGCGTGGTGCAGAGGGAGACAGGTGACACCTGGGGAACAGGTGTGGCCTTGGGGTATTCCGGGGCTACAACTCCCCTACAGGTTCACTGCCGTATCAGAGTGCCTCATCAGCGCTCTCTTTAACTGACTGCGTGATGTGATGTGTGTGTGAGAGAGTGTGCCCTGAATGTGTGCACAAACAAGCCAGATGTGGTTTGCCACACACACCCGCCATGAGTTCAGGCTCATCTGCTCCTGGATTGTTTTTAGTGCAAAGAAACCATGAACACCTTTTTAACACACTCATGAGCTAGTAACAATACGGATAGACCCAAGACAGTTTAAACTGTGTATTTTCATCTCACTATTTTGTATGTTTCTCTTGTAATGAAATTATATGAAGGTACTGTATGTCACATTTGTATAATAACTGTTTAAAGTTTGCGAAAGTGACTTTTTATCTCAACTATTCTGCATCCACATGGGCCATTTATACTACTGCCAATATGAAAATATGAAGGTATGTCATATCACTTTTTGGTTATGTTTCAGTGAAATATTTTATAAGTATATTTTGACACATATCCTGACTTTCTTTAACATGATGTGAAAGTATGCAAGTAGTTTTTATAAAAATGATTTTGCAAAATGTGATTGTTTTCTACCTGATTTGGATCAGCTATATTAAACCCCCATTAATCAAACAGTAAAGCAAGGCATCGTCTCTTATACTGTAAATGGTGTTTTGTATTGATAACCATACTACATTTTTCTATTTCAATAGTTCCATGGGAATATTATGTAAGCAAAAAAGGGAAACAGCATTAGAAACGCACCTGCTAACATAGATGGTTGTGCATATGGTTCACTACCTCACAGGTTGTTTGCTCTGGACTGAAATGTCGGTAATGTACACTAACTTGCTTATAAATGGCTCAAATGGGGTACGCATATGGACTTAACACATCATCAAACAATATCAGAGACTTGGATATCTTGAATAGCTGGGTCTTGCAGGCCAACAGTGTCCCACCATGTTACAGCTCGCTTTATTCACCTACTCCATTCACCGATGTAACATGTAATGATGCATATTTTACCCGGTAGTGAAAGGTAAACCCCCGTAGACTGGCTTTGAGAGTTACCGGTGCTAATGCTTAACGTTTCCCACCGAATTGCTGTTTGCCAGTATCATTGTCATTCATTTACTTAAAAGGCAGTTTGCTTAAGGATGCAGGATCGCTAACAAGAAAGGCTCTGCCTTTTCACAAATCAAGGGATGCCACTGTCATCAATAGAGGCCGAAGTTTACCGCAAACTAGGACAGAACTCTGTCTTTGTGTAGACATAACCATTCATCATTGGAACGTGAATAGCAGCTGTCACGGTAACCTCTTCTACAAAGGAAACAAACGAAGATGGCACGAAAATAAATTAATTTATCACCCTACTTTTCTATTGTCTTCTCAAACTAATTGGAGTAATCGCGTGGGTTTTAATGACTTTTTGTTTGATGGTCCCATAGAGCATGTGTTATTTTGTGCGGGGCTTGTGTGCAGCAAAGCTGTTTACATCTCCGCGGGGACATCCAATCTGCTTCCATCTGGCGTCTCGCATCACGATTGGGTGTAACCAATCAGAGACGACAGTTGGCTGCCACCGCCAAGCTTGTGTGCAGAGTTCGGCACACAGGAAGTGAGGAGAGGACCAGAAGACTTCTCTCGCCGTCACTGTCACACAATTAGTCAAAGATAGCTGGATTTTAGTTTTTTTATTTTCTGATTGTTTTTTTTATCTACCCACATCCGAGGTGCAGCAGACCGGAACTAAGTGAAGGATAAAGTAAGATAACATAACTTTACATCAGTTAAACTAATAGAATGGATGTATTTGCTTGTCTAACAATGATGTTAATTCTAGTGCCTTGCATGTGTCAGCTTGTTAGCCCGAACCCAAAATGGCAATTTGGACTCGACCGCAGTCGTAGACAGGTTAAAATAACATTTACTTGTATGGGAAACTTCTGGAAAGTGCCTTCTATAACTTTATAAATGAACATTACATATATCGTTGGTCGCGGTATTTTTCACTTAGGCTACTTGTGGATGAGTTGTTAACGCAGCTATTATTGCTCTTGGGGAAATATGGAAAAATGTCAACTGGCCGATGGGTGAAATTCCACTGGCTATTATTGTAATGCTAGCTAGCTATCGAATAGCTAACTCGCCTCAATATATCGTTTCTACATATCTTTACGTGAACAATTTTAATAGGCCATGTTAGCATGATATGGTATTTGAAAGTTTAACGTGTTTGTCTAGCAATATCATCCATCCTGAAAACTGTCTTGTCTTGTATGCAGTATTGTTAAGTCGGACACGTATTCCCAGTCTCCATTCCCTTTTGGTAGCTAGCTGGTGATAGAAACGAATATGGTGAAGGGATTTCAGTCATTCGGTTGTTTGTCGCAACCTTATCGTTGTCGGTCATACTGAAACCAAGCTTTACAAGATGTTCGTGCCGGGCGTTGTTCTTTGTAAACTTTTTTTTTTGACTGTGTGCACATTTCCGCCCTGTTGATTACCAGCCTTCTTTGCTAGACAGAAACAAGAGCACCAACAAGACCAGAATTATCCCTGTTGACTAGATAGTGATCTGTATGGCTCAGTGTACAAGAGCTTTCACGAGCCTGCATTTAAACATCTTAAATGGTCCGTGGACCATCTGATATAAGCAGCGAGTTCTACAGATGCTACTTGTTTGGTGAAACATTGAAACGTAGATCACTTTATTCCCACACTACTTCAACCGTGAAGTTCATAACTAATACTCTATGCAATACTTATTTTTGTTTTACAATTTACCAGCATTTATGCTCGATGAATTGTTGAATACTGGGTCCTGTAGTATACCTCATACTTAGTTTTGTATATTGTTTTGTTGTACATTGAAGTACAAGTTGGGAGCGACCTTTCACAAATGATTGATGTGGTGTTATAAGAATGCTTCTTTATGGTGGACCCTGGGAGAATGAGAGTTAAGTTGCTGTGTGTGGTTGTGTGGGTATGTCAAGGTGGGTCCCATTACAAAAAGAGTAAACTCCCTTGGATATCCTCTGATGTGGGTGGCATGATGAGGGTGGGACTGTCACAGGTATTGGGTTTTCATCGCCCCTTTGTGAGTAATGCCTGTGCTGAGAGACCCAGCCGCAAGCCCATTGCCAGACATATGAAACATGGGGTCATATTTGGGTGTCTTTGTCTTCTGAGATTGATGCTGTGATGGCCTGCGAGAAGAGGAGCTGGAGGTTGAGGTGCAGAAGATCTCGAAACCACAGTGCGGTGCAGCTCTTCTGCTTGCAACCTCCTGGTTGGGTCATCTGCTCTGTATGTGTCACTTTAACAGCGGCACATCCCGTTGCTCAAAAAACAGTCTTTCAACTTGTGAGCTAAAATAAGATTGACCTAGTATGTTCTAATTCGACCTAGTATGTTCTAATTCAAGTCATGTAATCATTTTGTTTTTTCAGTGGCGGAAATAGAACCAGCATGGTCAAAATTCTACAGGGCCATTCTTAAAGCAAAATTCTACGCACCATTCTCTCAGCACCTAAAACTCTCCAACGTGTGCTGGTGGGTGTAGCCTTGGTGGAGTCGCATGGGTCAGGGTGTATTTGCTGTGTATGAACCCGTCCGTGAGGGGATATTGGGTTGTTGTTGGCTTACTGTGCCGAGACCGAGGAGAGCAGGCTGTCCGATTTGAGGGAGACATCTGTTGTTCTTGCCCAGCACAAACGGCCTGGACATTTAATCCACCCAGTCAGAGGGGCGGTGGGAAGGGTGTGGAGGGGAGAGAGGGGAGGGGGGAGGCACAGGCCCTCCGTCACCCATAAGGTCAGTGTCTGTGTGTGACAGGTGTTCCCCTCCCTCCTGGTATTTTGGCACTACAGGGTACCGGCAGGTGTGGCTTCGCCAAGTGGCAAAAAGAGAGGCTTTGCTGTCTATGCAAAAAGTAGTTTGTACATTGTGTGTGTGTCCACGTGCCTTCGTAACAGTGTCACTTACAGTAAGATGAAGGCTGTGGTGTGAGTCAGCTCTCTCTGTTCCTGCTGCTGTGGTCATTTTTATGAGAACACTCCCTGATTTGTCTGTGTGGTGCGTGTATTGAGGTTTGCAAAATTGCAAAATGAGTTGTGGTAATTGAGGTGGCGCAGAATGGGATGTGCAACAGCATGTTCTGTGTGTTTCTGTGTCCGTTTCTGTCCGTGTGTGTGTGCATGTGTGTCCTTATCTTAATGTGTGTTTGCGGGTGTTGCCACCCGTCACGTTTTGGCGCCACTTTCCCAGCTGTCAGGCATGCAGTGCACGCTCCCCTGTCACTAGTGTAGAGTGTCCCATGAGAGAAGGGCACGCATAACTTAAAGACAGCAGGCACTCAACAGACCACCTTCCAACACACACACACAAACGGAGTGTGTGCGTGCCTGTATGTGTGTGTTCACGTTAATGTGTGCGTTCAGTGTTCATTTGTGTGTGTGTGTCGTGCACACTCTCACGTTTCTTTGACCAGCCTGGCAATCAGTACTCCTGTTGCGCCACTCCTTTCCCAGACGAGAAGCAGAAGTTCCAGCATCAGGTTCCCCGATTGCTCAAACCCATTGACGCCATCTGATACGGCCACCTAGCATCAGCTCAAAGCTGTTCTGGGCTTTTCACAGGCAATCTTTTCTTAGCATTTGCATAATAAAAAAGTCAGGATTTCAGCCAAGCCCAAGACACAAAACAACATTTGGAGATGTGAGTTGATACTGGTTGATGGTAAATAAAAGTGATAGATGTTACCATGACTAATGCGTTACAGATATCATTGGGTCCACTTATCACAGCTGTTAGTCTGGTCGGATTCTTTAAGTTCTTCATTAATGTAGCTTTAGGAGAAGAAAACCACTGATTAACAAAATCATCTCTCAGTAAAGAGATGATTGCGGTTGTTCTAGGAAGTTTGTAGTTTAACTTCCGACTACAAAGCCCACATACAAGCTCCTTATAAAACCTCTGCTTCAGCAGTAATGTTAATCAGCCTCAGAGCGGCTCTGAAGACCTCCCCTTGTGTCATCGATGTGGCCGGGGTATGTACAGATGACTCCCCAAACCACTGGCTCCTCTCACTGCAGTATCTGTGCCTCACACACACACACACACACACACACACACACTCACACACACACTCACACCCACACTCGCACACACGCACACACACATTGCCTCCTTAAAAGGCTGCAGGACATGAATCTGGTGCTGGGGTGTAAGAAATGCCACTCCTGTAACGCCAGCTGTTATTCTTTTCACCAGTGCTCCCTGACATAGCCCGATCGTGTGTGTGTGTGTGTGTGAGCGACAGAGCAAATGTGACCATGTAAATTAATTAATCATACATGGGATTTTTCTGTGGAAGACAGGTATGTCAGTTGTGTTGTCAGTCATGGGCTGTCAGAGGGGCTCATCTGTCCATCAGAGTACAGATGCTTATGTGTGTGTGCGTACCATCAGGGTACAGATGCTTATGTGCTTGACTGCATAGCCTCAGCTAAGCAAAGGAACCAAAAAGTGCTGTCCTTCGCTGAACTATAAAGTTAAATAGTTGTCCCTTACTGAGCTACCTAGAGCATTATCAAGCCCTGGTAGCATTGCAAAGCTGAGGTTTCCAGTTACCCACTGAAGTACAGAGAGAACTCCGCTCCAGCGTACAGGCTGCACTGTGTGGGTACACGGGTGTGGTTTAGACCTGCAATGAGTCACATTCCCCTGATGTGCCAAGGCCTTCTGCAGAGATGCTCTCTCTCTCTCTCTCAAGCACACACACACACACACACACACACACACACACACGCTGTTTGGGTATGGTTTGTGACTCAACTCTTACATCTGCAGTCTGCTTGTGTGAGTGTGTGTGTGTGTGCGCACGTGCGTACAGAACCGCCGTTTGCAGATCAAACAAATAAAAAGAGGAAGATTGCCAGAATCAGTCGTGTGTGTTTTGTGTCTTTCGACATGTTCTACTGCCACTTCAGGTAGAGCCAGCTGCCCATGTGCTTCAGTGTGTCACAGTAAGTCCGCCTCTCCCATCCCCCCTCTTCTCTTCTCTTCCCTCCCCTCCATAGTACCCGCTTATCCTACCTCCTCCTCACCCTAGTTAAGCCAGCACCACTGCTAGCATGGTGCATCAGACGCCTATAGATCTATAGGCTGCAGCACCGCTAGCATGGTGCGCTATCAGACGCCTGTAGATCTATAGGTTGCAGCGCTGCTAGCATGGTGCGCTATCAGACGCCTGTAGATCTACCACGGTGCGCTATCAGACGCCTGTAGCTCTATAGGCTGCAGCGCGATGCGCTCAATAATGCAGCAGCAGGCAGGGCTGTGTGGTGTAGTGTGGAGCGGGAAGCGGCGGGCGCCTGCATATTAATGCGGGAGAGGAGCCGGAGCCTGGCTGCCTGAGCGCTGTGACCTTGCTCCTGCAGGGCCGCTGCAGGCTGCCACGGCGACAGATGGTGACAGAGTAGGGGGTGGGGTGAGAATGTGCTGAGGTGTGTGTGTGTGTGGGATGGAGGGGGTCGCCGGCCATGCAGTGCAGCATGGGGCCTCATCTCTGCCTCATTGAGTAGACGCAGTCACCAACCACCCCCCCCCCCCCTCTTTCCTCTTCTTCTCCCCTTTCCTCCCCTGCCCTCCTATTCTCTTCCTCTGTCTTCTCCTTTCCACTCCTTCTCTCTCCTCTCCTCCTATCTCCTTCTGGCTTGGTTCAGTGTGGCCCTACTAGGCCTCCATCCCCCTCTCACTGAGTATTGTTCTCCTGGGCCTGTGTGGTCTTGGGCTCGGCCGGAATCAAGCCTTCCAGGTCACTGACCTTCAGCAGCAACAAGTGCCAGAGGGAGACAGAGACCAGAGACAGGGAGAGAGAGGAGACCAGAGGGAGGGATAGAGAGAGAGAGGAGACCAGTGAGAGGAGACCAGAGACAGAAAGTAGAGAGGAACGAATGAAGTGGAGAAAGAGAATATAACGCAAGAGCGGGAAGTGTGGGTTAGAGTGGGGTGGAGGAGTGGCTTGGCTGGAGAGAGAGACAGGGTGGGGGGGAAGAGAGACAGGGGAGGGGGGAGAGGGACAATGACAGGACAGGAGGAAAGCCAGAGAAGAAGGATGATCATCACTGACCCTCCGAGTCGAACTCTCTGAGGCAGTGTGTGTATGTGTGTGTGAGAGGTGTGTGTGTGTGTGTGAGAGGTGTGTGTGTGTGTGTGTGTGTCAGAGAGACATGTTTATGAGGCTATATTTGGATTGATTGCCTCTGGAGGGCCTATATTTTACTATCTAGCCAATCACACACTCACAGACCCCCCAGCCTCCCTACTGTCATTCCTACCCACTGCACCCAGCCTTGACCCTGGACCAGGAGGAGAGATTGGTGTCAGGGCTGAACTGCCCCCTGTGCTACTGCTCTCTCTCTCTCTCTGTCTCTCTCTCTCTCTTCACTCTTTCTTTCCCTCACCATCACTCTCTCTCTCTCACTCTGTCTCTCTAGCTCTATCTTTCTCTCTCATTCTTTCTGTCTGCTTCTCTCTCTCTTTCATTTCTGTCTCTCTCTCTTTTCTCTCTCATTCTCATCTTTCTGTCCCTCTTATCCTGTCTCTGTCTATTTTCTCTCTTTCTATCTTTCTGTTTCTCTCTCTCTCTGTCTTTCTGTCTCGCTCATTCTGTCTCTCTGTTTTTCTCTCTCTCTTTAACTTTCTGTCTCTCATTCTGTCTGTATGTCTGTCTGTCTCTCCCCCTCTCTCTCTCTCTCTCTCTCTCTCTCTCTCTCGCTCTCTCTCCCTGGCTCTGCCCCAGTGGCGGTTAGCATCGTTTACATATTTGAGCTCTCTCAGCTGCTGACTGGAGGTGTTTTGGTGTTTTTGGAGTGGAACGCTTCACGGCGCCTCACACCAACTGGCTGTTTGCACCAGGAAGCGTTGAACCGAACAGGGTCCACAATAACACAAGGTGTTGAAGCGTGTGTGTTTTGTGTTGATGCTTCTTTTCTCTGCCACTGCCAAGTTAGTTGTTGTACAGTCATATCCTTCCTCATATCCCCCTCGTTAGTTTAGTGTGTTTTGGTGAGGATGGGCAGGTCAGTGGTCGTGCATCCCCAATGTTAGGCATGTTAGGCTAGGTGATTTAATACCCTCACCCCGGCATTTAATACCTTCAACCCGTCGACCTACTCCAGGCCTCTAACTTCCCCAGCCGGCTACACACACACACACACACACACACACACACACACACACACACACACACACACACACACACACACACACACACACACACACACACACACACACTCCACTCTCTCTCATACACACACTCTACGCACTCACTCACACTCATGTTCTTTCTCTTGCAGACACACACACACACACACACACACACACACACTGAGTGTTCTCTCATACTCAGCTCCAACAGCAGCAGCAGTAGCATCAGCAGCTGTAGCAGCAGCTGTAGCAGAAGTCTCAGTATGTGTACAGTGAGGTCATGGCACTCTTCAGGCCTCCGCTAAGTCTGGGTGACTGCTGCTCACTCTCCCAGAGAGAGACAGGCGGCAGGCAGGCAGGCAGGCAGGAGGACCGACAGACAGAGAGCAAGCGCTAGAGCAAGAGTATGAAAGACTGAGAGAGCGAGAGAGAGAGAATGGGTGGATAAGAGAGAACAGCTTCTTTGAAGCCTCTACGGCTCCTTTGCTTTGCACCCCCCTCCACCCCGCCCCACACACACACACACACACAACTCCTCGCTTTCCTCCACACACACGCACACACACACACACACACCCACCCTAGCCCTCAGCCAGTGGGACAAAAGGCCATTATGTGGAGCGCAGGCCCAGGCGGCGGGGGGTTATTATGGGATGGGGGGAGTGGGTGGCCAGGCTCCTGCTCCCCTTCATTGATGTATTGAGTGCTGGGGGGGGGCTCTGCTCCAGCCCCCTGGTCCAGGCTCGCCAGCTGGCCCCTTTACGGCCTTCCCAGACTCCTCTTGGCAGCGCAGACACACACACACACACATACACACACACACACACACGTCACACACACACACACACACACACACACACACACACACACACACAAAAATGCATAGATACACACCCACACACAACCACGTACACGCTCTCACTGATTCACATGCATTGATACTTTATAAGACACATACTAACTATACCAACACATGTCGCATGTTCCGTGGACCCACACTCAAGTAGGGCACTCAGAAAGTACACTAACATACTCCCATACACACACACATACAATCGAACCCATCAGCATTTAGATAAACTCTGGTCTCACACACTCCTTAAAGTTTACAGCAACACACACACACACACACACACACACACACACACACACACACACACACACACACACACATTTAAAGAGGCAAGTAACAGTGATGGTGACAATGAGCAGGACAAGCCATTCACAGGGGCAGCGAGCGAGACAGAGACACACTGACATGCACTCAAGACACACTCTTAAATCACATTTGAGGGCACTGGCGTTCACACACACACAAAGAGCCGCTGACAGGCCAGCAGTGGAGATGGTCACTGCTCTGACCCCGGACTAGATAATGCATCTCCTCCCATCAGCGCATCAGCATCACCCAGTCATCAAAGACAAACCCTACACACACACACACACACACACACACACACACTGGCACTTAGCAGCATTGGATAAAGGGAATAACTACTGACATGTTCAACAGTGTCTCTATGGCTACTGGTCATAAAGTTCTTATTACTTTAGGTATTTGACAGTGTCTATAATATCTACTAGGCTGCGCCATTGGACGTTAAGTTGATAATAATATCTAGTTTATTCAGGGATTATTCAGGGATATAACCTTGCTGGGTGTTATATGTCTTCTGTTCTGTGTTGTATGTGTCTCTGTTTGGTCATGTTGCCTCTTAACGTCACGTTCTGTTGCGTCTGAGTGTGCTGGTATCTGTGGGCAGGGTTTTGAAAAGTAAGCTTTTGTTTAATTACGGTGGAATAGGGTTGTTTAATTACTGTGGTATACGGTTGTTTAATTACGGTGGTATACGGCTGTTTAATTACGGTGGAAGTTGATAAAGCTAAAATTTCTGTTATGTTGATGATTGTTCATGTTTATTACTGAGTAATACAGTACACACCTGTGTGTGTGTGTGTGTGTGTGAGTGTGTGAGTGTGAGTGAGTGTGTGAGTGTGTGTGTGAGTGTGTGAGTGTGTGAGTGAGTGAGTGAGTGAGTGAGTGCAGTGAGTGAGTGAGTGAGTGAGTGTAGTGAGTGAGTGAGTGAGTGAGTGAGGAGTGGAGGAAGGGCAGTTGAGACAGGTGAGAA
>NC_137928.1:15448084-15468084 GCF_963457725.1 Sprattus sprattus | reverse complement strand
TGAGCATAATTAGGAGAACTTTACTAGCTACGGTTCTAGAATTTGAGCAGAACTTTAAAATGGTTCTAGTGTTTGGATGCCCTAAGGGAACAGATGAGACATCAGGCTAGACTGATAAAATTCAAGACTAGGCATTCAGTCTGTGTGTGTGTGGCCATATTTGGTTTTTAAGGAGTTTCACCATGGTTCTTCTAAATGGCATCCAAACTAGTTATATATTTTTTTTAAAAGCGGTTGAAAGGCATTTAGCAGATTGTAGAGACAAAAGGATTACACCCAAAGTATTAAACCCGAAGGATTACACATAACAGCGCACCTACAGAGTAGGCGGCCTTGCCTTAAAGCATCATCTTATTGCCTGAAGGAGAACCGTGTCCTCAAACTGAGGCGGTGTGGGCGCAAGCACACGGCCTGTCTCCGTCTCCGTCTCCATGCCACCCTGAGATACCAGCCTATCAGGCCCAGAGCAGACACCACCCCTCTGCCACTGATAGACAGGAACCCGCTCAGCCGGCCTCAGCCGCACACCCACACACAGAGAGAGAGCGAGAGAGAGGGAGAGAGAAAGCCAAAGCCCCACCACAGAGTGCAGGGTGGCGGTGAGTGATTGGGAGGCGGAGGCCTGGATTAGCGTGAAAGGTCGCTCTACTGGCCATCATCTCATCTGGCATTTGAGTTAATGAGCGCTTTTGGAGATGTCACGCCAGTGATGCACAAGTATGCTGACATAGAAAAAATGGAAATGCTTGTTTGTGTGCGTGTGTGTGTGCGTGTGTGTGCGTATGTGTGTGCGTGTGTGTGTGTGTGTGTGTGTGTGTGTGTGTGTGTTGCATTGAAGCTCACCCACATGTGTACATAGCTACCAGTCCTAGTTGAAGGCTCCTTGCATGCTTTTTCATGATGCCTATGTCCTTTGCCAAAGAGACAGAGGGAACATTTTGTGATTGAAGTTGCTAAATCTCTCTCTCTTTCTTTTTTTCCTCTCTTTCTTTCTTTCTTTCTCTCTCTCTCGTTTTGTTCTCTCTCTCTCTCTCTCTCTCTCTCTCTCTCGTTCTCTCCCTCTTTCTCTCCCTTTCTTTCTCTCTCTCATTCTCTCTCGTCTCTTTCGCTCTCTTTCTCTCTCTCTCCCTCCTCCACTCTGTTAGGTTGGAGCTGCCACTCTTTGTGGAGATCTCAAGGCCTTTCTGAGCAACCAGAACCTGCCTAAAGGTAAGAGTCTGGACAGAACCACCGTCACTGGTCCATTAAGAGTCCAGACAGAACCACCATCACTGGTCCATTTAGATTCCAGACAGAACCAACGTCACTGGTCCATTTAGAGTCCAGATAGAACCAACGTCACTGGTACATTTAGAGTCCAGACAGAACCACCGTCACTGGTCCATTTAGAATCCAGACAGAACCACCATCACTGGTCCATTTAGATTCCAGACAGAACCAACGTCACTGGTCCATTTAGAGTCCAGACAGAACCACCATCACTGGTCCATTTAGATTCCAGACAGAACCAACGTCACTGGTCCATTTAGATTCCAGACAGAACCAACGTCACTGGTCCATTTAGATTCCAGACAGAACCAACGTCACTGGTCCATTTAGATTTGAGACAGAACCAACGTCACTGGTACATTTAGAGTCCGGACAGAACCACCATCACTGGTCCATTTAGAGTCCAGACAGAACCACCGTCACTGGCCCATTAAGAGTCCGGACAGAACCACCATCACTGGTCCATTTAGAGTCCAGACAGAACCACCGTCACTGGTCTATTAGGAGACAGAACCACCATCACCGCTCAATTAAGAGTCCAGACAGAACCACCGTCACTGGTGTTGAAATTTAACTCATTACTACTGACGATGGTGGTGAGGATGATGACTATGATAATGATGATGATGATGATGACTGGTTATAATGAAGTTGACGACGATGACTATGATACTGATGATGATGACTTTAGTTTTAATACATTGAAACTGGCATCTGATCTGTTTGTATTTTAATATTACCACATTTATCCTAAATTTCCATATGGGGAAAAGTGTATCTAGCTATCTATTTCCATATGGGGAAAAGTGTATCTATCTATCTATCTATCTCTTTATCTATTTATCTATTTAGCATGCTCATGCTCAGTCTCCATACTATAGGGCTCCAGTGTGGGGTTCACTGGATGCATGATATTGCCTAAATTGCCTCCATTTAAGCACTTGACCCTGAAGTTACTGTTCACTCACTAAGTAGGTGACTGTTGTAGGGTTGGGCTTGGATGTTGCTGTGCTGATGGTGCTGAAGGGGAGTTGAGGTGTGTTATTAGTGAGCTACTGAACTGACCTCAGTGGGATCTGAGCCAAGAGAGTTGACCTCAGTGGAGGCCACGACAGCTACACTTTGTAGGCATGAGCCATTGTGAGATGATATCGTTTCGCACCGGTTTGATTGGACCATTATGATGCGTCCCGTTTGCCTGAGTTGGCATACAGGGTTTTCCTCGAATGCTCCGTAGCGATGGTGTGGTTAGACCAGGAGCAATGGTGTGGTTAGACCAGGAGCGATGGTGTGGTTTGACCAGGAGCGATGGTGTGGTTTGACCAGGAGTGATGGTGTGGTTTGACCAGGAGCGATGGTGTGGTTTGACCAGGAGCGATGGTGTTGTTAGACCAGGAGTGATGGTGTGGTTTGACCAGGAGCGATGGTGTGGTTTGACCAGGAGTGATGGTGTGGTTTGACCAGGAGCGATGGTGTGGTTTGACCAGGAGTGATGGTGTGGTTTGACCAGGAGCGATGGTGTGGTTTGACCAGGAGTGATGGTGTTGTTAGACCAGGAGTGATGGTGTTGTTAGACCAGGAGTGATGGTGTGGTTTGACCAGGAGCGATGGTGTGGTTTGACCAGGAGCGATGGTGTGGTTTGACCAGGAGCGATGGTGTTGTTAGACCAGGAGTGATGGTGTGGTTTGACCAGGAGTGATGGTGTGGTTTGACCAGGAGTGATGGTGTGGTTTGACCAGGAGTGATGGTGTGGTTTGACCAGGAGTGATGGTGTGGTTTGACCAGGAGGGATGGTGTGGTTTGACCAGGAGTGATTGTGTGGTTATACTAGGAGCGATGGTGTGGTTATACCAGGAGCGATGATGTGGTTATACCAGGAGTGATGGTGTGGTTATACCAGGAGCGATGGTGTTGTTTGACCAGGAGCGATGATGTGGTTTGACCAGGAGCGATGATGTGGTTTGACCAGGAGCGATGGTGTGGTTTGACCAGGAGCGATGGTCTGGTTTGACCAGGAGCGATGGTCTGGTTTGACCAGGAGCGATGGTGTGGTTTGACCAGGAGCGATGGTGTGGTTATACCAGGAGCGATGGTGTTGTTAGACCAGGAGCGATGGTCTGGTTTGACCAGGCCTCCCCACCGGCTGCCTCATCACGCTGGGCCTCGGACTGGATCCTCGGGGATCATCATGGGACTGGGCTAAAGGGCTATTTTTTCTCCCTCTCCCTCTCTTTCTCCTTCACTTGCTCTCGCTCTTGCTCTCTCTCTCCTTTTCTCTCTCCTTCTCTCTCTCTCACCTCTCTTGTTCTCTTTCTCCTTCTCTCTCTCGCTCTCGCTCCTCTTGTTCTCTTTCTCTCTTGCTCTCTCTCTCCTTTTCTCTCTCCTTCTCTCTCTCGCACTCCTCTTGTTCTCTTTCTCTCTCCTTCTCTCTCTCTCTCTCGCTCCTCTTGTTCTCTTTCTCTCTCTCTCTCTCTCCTTCTCTTGCTCTCTCCCTCTCTTTCTCTCTGTTTTTGTTGCTCTGTAATGAGTGTTCTGAGTGGGATTAGTGTCTATCTGTGTGTTTGGTGTGAATGTAGCAGGCACTCACTGACCAGCTAATATCTCCCTCTGGCCTCAAGGACCCCAAAAACATTTTATAAACACATATCCATTAGACCAGCTTACAGTGCATTGAGCTGATATGCTTGGTTACCTTTAGCCAATACACTATACTTTACTGTACTCAACTATTCTTTATTCTACAGCTCCTCAGAATTTTGCAAAAAGTTCAGTTGAATTGAATGTGCCATCCCAACTTTTGGAGGTCTGATGTTTCTTACAATGGCCGCTGCAAAAACTGAATGAATGCTGCCATTGGCAGCGGGTTTGGTGCTTCACATCTTTCATATCATCCTGCAAGTATTCCGTTCACTGTTTGTAACGGAATTTGTTGTAACTATAGCAAGTATAAGCAAGTAATTGTAACTAGCAGCAAGTAACTCATTGGACCTGGAAAGCCTGGAACTTTAAAGTTTGTAAACTTTTATTTTTTCTCAGCAGAACCCTTGAACAAAGTCTTTCAAAACAGATATTGCTTTGATTATAATATAGTTGGAGTGAACACAGAGCTACTTTGTGGTGTTCAGCATGCACACAGATCAGGAGTCTGAGCAGGACCAAATGTAAACATAGCTAACCCTGTCAATCACCTGAGCTTTCCTCTATTTCCTGTGCATGATCCAGTCTCTCTGTGTCCACATGTGGTCCCTTTTAGCCAGAAGCCCCCCACCCCTGCATTCACCTACAGCTAACCCTCTCTCTCTCACACACACACACACACACACACACACACACACACACACACACACAAATCTCTTTCTCCATTATTTGCTAGTCACCTACCAAGCCAGCCACACGACACAAGTAGGGTGATGCCTCTGAGTAGGTGTGTGTGTGTGTGTGTGTGTGAGAGAGTGAGTGAATGAGGCTTACATGCAGGCACACGCACGTTTTCCCATGCTCTCTGGAGTTCTCCCCCCCCCCCCAGGCTTTCAGACCAGCTAGACCAAAGCAAGCAACCACTCATCCTTTCTCAGGGAGCCAGACCTCCCCTGAGTGTGTGTGTGTGTGTGTGTGTGTGTGTTTGTGTGTGTGTGTGTGTGTGTGTGTGTGTGTGTGTGTGTGTGTGTGTGTGGCAAGCTGCGGTGACCACTGTCCCAGAGTGTAGGAGCTAATGTGTTTTGCACTGGAGAGAGAGAAAGGAGGAAGAGAGAGAGAGATGGCTGGCTAGCTGGCTGGCTGGCTGGTTGACTGGTGCACTGCCTCTGCAATCGCCTAGCCATGCCTGGTTGGACTCTCAAGTTTCCATTCAATGGTAACAAAAGAAAGTGGGGAGAGAGCGCATGGTGTGTAAGAGAGAGTGTGTGTGTGTGTGTGAGCGTGTGTGAGAGAGTGTGTGCTTGTCTGGGAGTGAGTGACTGTGAGAGAAGGGGTACAGGGTCTCCGCCTGCTGGGGTACTGTGAAGCATGCTCTCAACTCTTCTCAAGGTAAAGAAAAGCTCTCTCTATCCTTCTCTCTCACTCTCTCTCTCATACACAATCAGACAGTTTCTCTGTGTCTCTCTCTCCCTCTCTCTCTCCCTCTCTCTCTCTCTCTCTCTCTCTCTGTATTTTTCTCTAGGCTGGTAATGGGATTTAGGGCTGTGTGGCTGGCTGACGCTCTAGTGGGTGGGGGGCTGCAAAGATTCCCTTAATCTCCCTCTCTCCCTCTGTGTCTCTCTCTCTCTCTCTCTCTCTGTTTCTCTGTGTTTCTCTGGAAGTTCCTCGATTCCCTGCATGCCTTGACGGGGGGGAGGGGATCAGTGGTCGGCTCTGAGTGTGTGTGTGTGTGTGTGTGTGTGTGAGTGAGTGAGTGTGTGTGGCTGGGTGGCTGGGTGTGTGTGAGAGAAGTGAAATAGAGAGTGAAAGCTACACAGAAGGGAAGAAAAGGAACCAGAGGTATGGAGGTTCTGCTTGTCCCTCTTCCCAAGCCTCCAGGTAAAGCCCCAAACCAAAGACCAGCCACTTGTTGACTTCCAGCCTTTGCTTTGCTTTCCTGTTGGATGCTTTTGACATCGGCTGCCATTTTGATAGGTTGTTGCTCTTGCTTTGTAAGCTTTGTGGTGAAAGTGATATGATGGTGGGTAAGTGTTGTGTAACCTTTTTTGAAGTGGCAACAAGGGTGTTAGGTTCTGCTGTCTGTCTGTTTGAGTGTCCGTGTGTGTGTGTGTGTGTGTGTGTGTGTGTGTGTGGTGTGCGTGCATGCATGTGTGTGTGTGGTGTGTGTGCGTGCATGTGTGTGTGTGTGTGTGTGTGATTTGCTGTTGCTGTCGTGCTTGTGGTTTGGCAGAAGCTAGGTGAAGAGCCTGCAGTGGCAGAGTTCTCACAACAAAATACCCGTTTTGTGTTTGTCTTCCTCATGCATGCAAGCATGCCAGCCCACTGACTCACTCATATCTCACCCGGATGGTACAAGGTAAAGAAGGGTAGTAGCATTGTGTGTGTGTGTGTGAGATGGAGAGAGAGAGAGGAAGACAGAGTCTGTCTGTGTGTGTGTGTGTTTGTTCATGGAGGGCAGTGAGCTGTTAAAAGAGTAGTTGTTCAGTGAGGGAGTGTTGAGTTAATGCCTGATTTGCAGGTTTGGTGTTCCTGGCGTTAGGGTTAAGGGGGGTTATTCAGACGCCTGTGCTTGTGTGTTCCTGGCGTTTGGGTGAGGGGGTGGCCTGTTCAGACGCCTGTGCTTGTGATGGATGCTGCTGTCTGCCTGTGGCGTGCCCCAATCAGGCCTCTCAATGCGCTCTGGCATATACACACATTCCACTCCCAAGCCCTGAGTGTGTGTGTGTTTTGTGAATGATGTTTTTGCTAGCACAGCTTATTAAGTGGAGTGAGCCTGATGTTCTCATGTGATAAACACTACTGTGTCTATAGGAGAGATTACGTCAGTACTCCAGCTTCAGCTATACGTGTGTCTGTGTCATTAAGCTGATTTATCATGTGTATTTATTTATTATTGTCTATCGTGTGTGTGTGTGTGTGTGTGTGTGTGTGTGTGTGAGTGAGATGGTAGTGTTTACATACGTGTGTGTATAATGGTTGTGTGTATATATAAGTGCGTGTGTGTGAGTGAGATGGTAGTGTTTACATGTGTGTGTGTATAATGTTGCTGTATATATGTCTGTGTGTGTGTGTATAGTGTGCGTGTGTTGGGCTGTAATGATGGTTTATGTGTTTGCATGGACGTGTGTGTGTGGCTGTGTGTGTATGTCCGTACTCCATCAGCAGTAAGTCTCTAGCCTCCACTCTAGTGTTGTGATGCTGTGCGTGGTGTGTCACTGGCTTGGTTTTGGTGTACGCAACAACCTCATAGATCATTCTTCCATTCTACTGAAACGGCCAGAGGTCGATGTAGGCCACGGGCGTGAAAGGGGGGAAAAAAAATCACTATTTATCACACTCTTGTCTTTACACTACAGAAATGTCACATGGGCCCATTATGGCTGTGTGGATGTGACCTGATAATTGGGCCCCATTTTCTGTGCGTGCGTGTGTCCGTGTGTGCGTGTGTGCGTGTGTGCGTGTGTGCGTGTGTGCGTGTGTGCGTGTGTGTGTGTGTGTGTGTGTGTGTGTATGTGTGTTGTTGGGGATTGGTTCCTGTGTGTGTTTGCATATATGTTTGGGTGTGTGTGTGAGTATGTCCGTGTGTGCGTATGTCGGTGAGTGTGAGTATATCCGCGTGTGTGTATGTGTGTGTGTGTGTGGCGATGCGGCCGCTCAGCTGTATTCTAATGAAGCAGGGCTCATTGTTGCGGTGTGAAGGGGCTACATTCCTGTGCCGAGGGGCCTCTGGAGTACGACACACTCCTCTCACACCCCAGACACACACACACACACACACACACACACACACACACACACACACACACACACTCACTCACTCCTCTCACACCCCAGACACACACACACACAAACACACACTGTCATCCATAAAGACACACACACACACACACACACACACACACACACACACACACACACACACACACACACACTGTCATCCATACAGACACACTCACACACACACAAATATATACACACACAAACACACACTGTCATCCATACAGACACACACACACACCCACACACACCATAATCACACACCCACAAACTTCTGCATCACAGCCCTCCCATCTGCTCCTCTCCTAATGCTCATCTCCTGCTCCTCCACTTGAAGGCTCAGTCAGAAACCCCAGCAGCTACACTATCAATAGCAGTGTGTGTGTGTGTGTGTGTGTGTGTGTGTGTGTGTGTGTGTGTGTGTGTGTGTGTTTGCAGCTACACTATCAATAGCAGTGTTTGCACAGCTTGGGGTTATTGAGATGGCCTCAGATTCAGCCTCAGGAGTAATCTCACAACACTGGGGGCCCAACCTAAACCATCAAATAAACTACAGTCTTCACTTATATACTTCACACGGATAGTGTGTGCCATAATGTTATCAGATCTCAAAGCTCAAACAGGCACAGTGTTCTTGCAAACAGAACTGCATGCAGGGACATCCCACCAATGGAAGAGGATGGAGTTGTCGAGCTTCTTACTCGGTGGAGTGTCACACACCATTGCCATTGCAGCATGAAACAAATCGTTTTCAGTTGCATTGAAACAGTGTTAAATATGTGTTTGTGAACATACACGCAAAGTGTTAATGTATGTGTGTGTGTGTGTGTGTGTGTGTGTGTGTGTGTGTGTGTGTGTGTGTGTGTGTGTGTGTGTGTGTGTGTGTGTGTGTGTGTGTGTGTGTGTGTGTGTGTGTGTGTGTGTGTGTGTTGTGAGTGCACTCACTTCCCTTATAAATGTGAGTTCTGCACATTTATGTGTTGATGCACAAGGCTGAAAACGTTTCATTGTTTGTGTTGGCCGAAAGTCAGAGCGCAAACACAAACACCAGCGACCCTCAGACTACCCAGAATACCCCTTGCTCCTGGTCTGCTATGTGTGTAGCTGGAGCCCAATCTTCCTTCTCCATAACTACATCCTCCTCTTCTCCTCCGGCCCTCCCAGCCCCTGCTAATGAGACCCAGCAACCCCTCTAACAAGACAACCCCCAACCACCCGCACCCTTTTCCTTCCCCAGAGCCACACTGCCCCCCCTTCACCACTTATCTGGCCCAACTCCAGTGCAGTCCCAGTTAACATGCCCCCCCCCCCCCGGATCTGGTTTTGGGGAGCGTTTCCCGAAAGCGTGTTTGATTGGCAGCCATCATTTTAATGATCGAGAGACCGCCGTTTACTCTCCAATATTCTAATAAGCATTTGAAAGATCGAGAGCCCGCCGTTTTACTCTCTAATACTCTAATTAGCATGGTATTTACACAAAGGATGGCACATCGTGATTCACACGTTCTGAGACAGATGATATTGAGGTTGTGATCTGTGGTCTTAAGGCGAACCCGACTAACACATCCTCCGTCCCTTTCAGTTGCATGCTGCTCAAGGTTTCTTTGCTGTTAAAAGGGGATTTTCTCCTTGCCTGTGGACGTGAGCTCACCCATGGGTGATTTCATTCTTCTATCTTTGTCTGCAAAGTCCCCTGAGCTTGTGTGTTCCTGGTGCTATAGAACTAAAGAGTGAAAGTGAATCTAACTAGTTATTGTCTGTGTAAGAGTGTAGCGTAGCTATGTCAGTTATCAGACAGTTTCAAACATCGGCCATTCTGTGAAACAATCAAAATGTTTAATAATAGATTAACAACCTATAACTTAAGTTTGATAATGGATTCACATGACAACGCAAACGTTTGCCGATAACACACGCCGTCCGATAATTAACACTGTTATGATATTAGCATAGACTATTCTGAGTAGGGACAGATGTTATACTTCACCCAGCATGGACAGTCTTACCTGCCGAGGGCCGCTCTGGCTGCAGGTCTCCTGATTCAGCCAATGGGGAGTACCCCAGACACAACTAATCAATCATCTGAAGTCTTGTTTAGTTTAGTAGTCTCGTTTATTTATTGTGTGAAATCAGATGTAGTGCTGCAAAGAGATGTGGACGATGCTCTCACGGACGTTCCTGATCAATCATCGGCTGTCTACAATCTCTTAATGGATTTAGTGAGATTGGGTGTGCACCGGATAAGGAAGGGAAGTGATGCTTACTTTGGGTTTGTGTCCAAATAGTGTTAATAGGAGCGCTGGCAGGTCGCACAACACCAGGCCTTTTCTGAAAAGTTCAGAGATTGTCAAACTCAGCCGCTCTGAGCCATCGCACAGAAGAGGGGGGGAGCGCTCTGAAGAGAAATGCTGGGCTAAGCCTGTGTGTCTGTGTCTGTGCGCGTGTGTGTGTGTGTGTGTGTGTGTGCTCGTGCGTACGTGCACGACGCAGTTCATCCCTGACTCAGACGTGTGATGCTGTATCACTGATGCAGTCTTTGACCTTGAGTTGGTGGCCTCCCTTCCTCCCTCTCAGTGCTCTAGTGTTTGGGGGTTCAGTCCCGATCGCCCTGATGCCATTGAGGGTCTCAGGTTACGCACTTGCCCCTAGCCGTAGACAATGGATGACTTATAGTGACAGTTAAGTTTGTGTGTGTTTGGGTCTGTGTGAATGCGTGTGTGGAAGCACGGTCTAAACCCACGCAAGTGAATTCATTTTGAGTGTGTGTGAGTGTGTGTGTGTGTGTGCACATCTGCATGGAATTAAAGTCCAAACACAAGTGAAAGTCCTGATGTGTGTGTGTGTGTGTGTGTGTGTGTGTGTGTGTGTGTGTGTGTGTGTGTGTGTGTGTGTGTGTGTGTGTGTGTTGCACAGTTGTCTCTTTGCCTGCCTCTCTGGGACAGTGGGCTGAGTGTTCTCCTTCTGCGTGCTGCATACGCGTCCATCAGGAGTACATTTGCATAGCACCCCCCACCCCACCCAACTTGAACCCGGCATTGGTTTGCATACCCGCCCCCCCTGAGGAAATGAATTCTAGGAGCCGCCCCTCACCACATCGCCCCCCTCTCCACCCCCTGCACCCCACCCCACCCCCCGCAACTGCGACAGGCCTCCTTTGTAGCACCCATAATGCACGCAGCCTCCTTTATTTAGAGTCGCATTGTGTAACTTGCGTTACCCAGCCCTCAGCACATGCGGGGCAGAAGCTCTACAACAACCATATCATGCCATACTACAACCATATCATACCATACTTTAACCATATCATACCATACAACAACCATATCATACCATACTACAACCATATCATGCCATACTACAACCATATCATGCCATACTACAACCATATCATACCATACTACAACCATATCATACCATACTACAACCATATCATGCCATACTACAACCATATCATGCCATACTACAACCATATCATGCCATACTACAACCATATCATACCATACTACAACCATATCATGCCATACTACAACCATATCATACCATACTACAACCATATCATACCATACTACAACCATATCATGCCATACTACAACCATATCATACCATACTTTAACCATATCATCCCATACTTTAACCATATCATCCCATACTTTTACCATATCATACCTTGTTTATGCTAAAACACGTAAAATTGACAAGGTTTTTAATGAGGCGGGGGGGTTGTGAACAGACATAGTTCAAGGGACTTGATTGATTGCCCCAATTAGCTGTTTTTAAATATGCTGTCAGGATTGCATTGAAGCTGTGGTTGATGGATTTGCTCTCGCCTTTGAGATGCTCTTGAGGGGAATTTGTCTCTGTTGGAATATTAGGTGAGGTGAAAGTGGAGTGCATGCTGAGTGTTGAGGTGATGTCACTTATCCAGTGGAACTGGAGTGCATGCTGCATGTTGAGGTGATGTCACTCTCATCCAGTGGAACTGGAGTGCATGCTTTATGTTGAGGTTGTGTCACTCTCATCCAGTGGAATGCATGTCGTGCCCCTCTTTACTGCAATAGTGATTTCTGGTTGCTTGAGGAACCACTACTCCTGGTGGTCAAAGACTGACAGGCGAGCGTAGTTTAGCCAATCTGGTTCTTGGTTCTTCTGGTTCTTGTTAAAGGTGAAAAGCAGCTTTAGGTTAGTCCAAAGGACCAGTGTCTGTGCCTTCCCTGGACTGATACAGGGGCTCTGCATGACGGGGAATGACCCAGGGGTTGAATCATGGAAGTGTCCAAGTGTAAGGGTGCAGTATGCAATATAGGCTCCTCAGAATGTTACAGAAAGTTCCATTAAATTGAAGGGGCCATTCAAACGTTCGTCAGTCTTGAGTTATATTCATAATGACCGCTACAAGAAATGTATGATTGTGCTTGTGCTTTTGTGCTTCCATCTTTCATATAATTCTGCAAGTAGTTGGTTCACGTTTCGTAACAATATACTTGTCATGTAAGCACATGTACCTATGTGTGACCAACCCTCGTAGTACCCCCAAGTACATCTTATAACAGCATATGAAGACATGAAGACACATTTCAAGTGGGGCCAGTTGTATGAAATACCCTAAAATGGAGATACTAAAATGGAGATTGATGTTGTTAAAGACTTGTTCCCAGTCTGCGCCGTTTGCGAGGGTCCCCTGAGGGCCTCCTGCTAGTTTGTGGTATCATCATAAAATGGAGGCTCTGAGTCTGCAGGCTCATGAGTGTGGTGGGGAGGTTGGGGTGACTGTTTCCACTCTGAGGAAGTAAGTGTGTGTGTCTGTGTGTGTTTTGCAGGCAACATTTCTCTGATAACGCAATCCAGCTACAGTCCCGCCACCAAGATTACTCTGGGAGCTGTAAACTCCAATGTGGGGACCCCAATGGTGAGTAGACTTGCCGCCTCAGAGAGTTTTTCTCTTTCAATCGTTCTTTCTCTTTTTCAAGCCTCATTTGCTCTTTCTGTTTCTTAAGCTTTCCTTCATTTCTGTTCTGCGTTCATTTGTTCTTGGGTTCAAAATTTAAAAAAAGAAAATGACATCACAAGGAAAAGAGATTTTAAAGCCTTACACATTATTTAAACTAATAAATATACAAAAACAAATGACAACTAGACAACATTTGGAGATAATAATAATGTTACAAAAATGCTTTGAAATACAACAAAAAGATCTTCAGTAGAGTAAGCATAGATAGCGGCATTACAGTCGATTTAAAGACAATCTGGTGAAAGAACAGAGAAAATAAGATGTGAATGAAAAAGCTGAGGACTGAGGTCCCAGAGAGGGGTGTCTAGTAGACATCTTTAGATTGGTAGTAAGAAGAGAGAGATCACAGTCCCACCATTAATCTGAGATAAAAAAAAACACTTTTAAAAACGAATAAAAGAATCGTATCATATTACAATGACATTACAGATCTGTTTCTAAAGCTGAGCCCTTTTATAAGCGTTTAAGTCTTAAGTTTTGCCCCTTTGGAAACACAGAGTAGAATGGGATGATTTTATCTCTATAAAGAATCTCTTAATTTAGTTTTATGAAGGTCTGAGGCAAGCGTAAGTGCACAAGTGCAGCTGAGCTGGAAGCTGTGGACCTTTGGAATCATAAGACCTTGGAGCGCCAGTCACTTACGCAGGGTGTGAGGCACTGAACCACACAGGCCAGTGAGGAGTCTTGGCAGACCCGGTTTCAGAACTGAAAGGAGGCATTCCAGTGAGGAGCGCTTGATTAACCGGTGTCACAGCTGCTTCATTCAGGCCAAGGCTAGAGTAGGCTAGAGGCCCACGCAGTAGTGAAATATTAACTTGTTTTATTACTCATAAAAGGCAAAAGCAAAACTATGAGTTTATCAGTCGGCGCGTGGATGATGGACGCAGAGAGGGGGTTTGAGTGCTTTGTGGCAGGTGAAGGTAATAAAAAAGGCAAATTGGGGGTGGTGGTGGGGGGGGCAGGATGTTGCACTTCCCAAGTATAGTGTGAGAGAGTTCTAAGATTATGTGTGTGCAAGAGTATGGTTGGAAATTGGTGCATTTTAAAATGCACTCTTGCACAGCACAATATACCCAGCTGTTTTGCCAAAACACACTTTGTTGGCTAGCTTTTATCAGTGTCAACTTAGCTGTCTGTGGCCAAAAGACACTAGTTCCCATGTTGGCAAGCCTTTATCAGTGCCAAGTTAGCTGTCTGTGGTGTCTGCTAGCCTTTGCATGCCTTTGAAGAAGTTAGCTAGCTAGTTTTAGACCTAAACTCCCCATGGCTTTAAAACAACCAATGTTTTGGGCGCCTTAATGCTCATACAAACAATTAAAACAGGAGTTGTCAACTGTTGAGATAAGAATGTGTTCACTTTGTCTGTTTGTACATTTAAAACTCAGTCACTATGTTAAGGTTAGTAACAGTAAAAGTGAACACTGTCGCTATATAAAGTTTAGTAACCGTAAGTTAAAAACATAAAGTAAAAGTAGAGACAAAAAACACACAAGCGATTATGTCCATACTTTGATCACTGCATATTATACATTGAGAGATATTTTGTGTGTGTAAATGGTACAAAATAAGAGTCTTTTCAACTGTTATTTAAGGGGTCAGTTTCCCCTGTTAAAGGGACAAACTATATATGGGTCCCCCTAAATAGATTCCTGCACAGATTCATTTTCAGTTCCCCACTAAAAAATTCTGTATTATTTTTAAGGTTGTGTTATTTCCCGTTGTGTTTTGCACTGGTCAGCACCAGAAGTGCTGTATAACTCCCAAGCAACATGGCCTTTGTCTCCTCCAATCAGTTCCAATCTTCAGGAACACACACACACACACACACACACACATTTGAAATGTTGAAACACACATCAAATCTATCTCTATATCTGATCTCCATATAACAGTCAGGTCATGTTGTGTTTACGCTGGTGATAAGTGGCCTCCACCCTCCTCTCTAAACCCAGCTGTCTGAGGGCAGCCCGCCCCGCCCAGCACTCCACTCCGCTCACGTGCTAATGAGTTAAGCCTGCCCCTTACCCAATGCTAACAGCCCTTTACCCAATGCTAACAGCCCTTTACCCAATGCTAACAGCCCTTTACCCAATGCTAACAGCCCTTTACCCAATGCTAACAGCCCCTTACCCCATGCTAACTGCCCCTTACCCCATGCTAACTGCCCCTTTCCCCATGCTAACTGCACCTTACCCCATGTTAACTGCGTTCTTACCCCATGCTAATTGCCTTCTTACCCCATGCTAACAGTCCCTTACCCCATGATAACAGCACCTTACCCCATGCTAACTGCCCCTTACCCCATGATAACTGCCTTCTTACCCCATGATAACTGCCCCTTACCCCATGCTAACTGCCCCTTACCCCATGATAACTGCCTTCTTACCCCATGATAACTGCCTTCTTACCCCATGATAACTGCCCCTTACCCCATGATAACTGCCCCTTACCCCATGTTAAGTGCATGCTTAAAGTCACACCGTCCGCTTAAATATAACTACCTTTCATTTAATGTGTATTGAGAATTACGTGGTGATAAGTATGTGGATTTTTTTTTTTTATTTAGTTATTAATAATAAGAAGTTAATTTTAATGCATAACCTCTGGGCCTGTACCATGTATGTGCTATTTGTTGATACAAAGGGTGCTCATTTCATTGATGGGCAACGAGGAGAGTCTGTCTCGCATGAACTAAATCATGGCGTGTGGGAGCACTGCACTGACCCATCCAAGCGCTTAGGATCTTGCTCATGGTTTTAAATTGGCAAAATGATTTTGCCAAGTTATTAAATTCTCTTTAGGTCACGTGCGGCAGACTTTGCTTGTTGCTTTGCTGTTTGCCATTTGCCTGTGAATGTCATTAAGGCCCATAGTAGTACAGTAGGCCTCTTTGGATGTAGGATAACTAATAGGATTGCAGAAGGGATCTGTTGTAGTTGCCATTGTAGTCAGTAGGGGGCGTTCACACACCAAGCTCGCTCTCACTGTAATGAGCCTTGAGGATGCAGTCTTCATCTATGCACACAAGCACTCTCTCTCTCTCTCTCTCGCTCTCTCACACTCTCACACTCACTCGCGCACGCACGCACGCACGCACACACACACACACACACACACACACACACACACACACACACACACACATAAATAGTTAATCACAGCATTTGGCTCGGTTGTGTGACTGTGGTTGTGGCACATGATTAAGGACTCCAGGGAGAGCGGTAGAGAGGTAGGAGAGCGCTCTTGAGAGAGGAAGTAAACAGCACCAACGTTACGCCCCTCTGCACCTCGCTGGCCTTGTGCCACAGCCCTTGGGTGGTGCATGGGCAGAATTAGCTTGATGGTCCACACCTGACAACAGGTTTATATAAAAAAGTAATTTTTTGAAGAGGGAACAGGCTAGAAGACAAGGGGAGGGAAGGGAGGTGGGGTAAAAGTGATGGAGAGAAAGGAGGGCAGTAGGGAGAGAAATAGGGAAAGGATGCAGCAGTGTGAAGAGAGAGAGGTGGAGAGAGGAGAGGGTAGAAGGAGAGAGGGGAGAGAGAGGTGGAGAGAGGAGAGGGTAGAAGGAGAGAGGGGAGAGAGAGGTGGAGAGAGGTGAGGGTAGAAGGAGAGAGAGGTGGAGAGAGGAGAGGGTAGAAGGAGAGAGGGGAGAGAGAGGTGGAGAGAGGAGAGGGAGCTCCTCTTTAGCCCTGTTAAAGGAGCCGACTGAGAACACAGGGCCTGCTGTGTGGTCCTTAATGAGCTCGTTAAGGGGCTGGGCTGTGCAGGCACTCATTAAGCCCCTAGCCCACCACCACTACACACAAACATACACACACACTCATATACAAACACACACACACACACACACATACACACACACTCACAGAGAGAGACACTCACAGTACCTTGTTAGAGGCACTGCGTGACTGAAGACTTGGCAGTCGGTGGCTCTCCTTTCCTCTCGCCTCCTTCTGGAGATCCCCTCCATCAGGCCTGTCATAAGGGATGGCCTGGAGCAGCACACACCCTGCCCCACTGGGAAACACTTAGAGCAGATAGAGGGAGAGAGGTCACGAGTGATGGAGGAGAAAAGGTCAGGAACGAGAGAGGAAGGAGAAGAGGACCGAATCGAGAGAGGGAGGAGGAGAGGATGACAGGGAGGTGGTGAAGGGATGGTGGTGTGATTGATGAGTGCTGTGGGAGAAGATGTCCTTGGTGAGCGCCTCAGTGTGACTCTGGGGGAGGGAGGGATGGAGAGAGAGAGAGAGAGATGATTTAGATGAACGTGTGAAGAGTTAGAGAGAGGAGAGAGAGAGGCTGCATAATATTCTACCACTCCTGGCATCCTTCAGCAGGTCTTCTGACTGTGTGTGTGTGTGTGTGTGTGTGTGATGTACGTGTGTGTGTGTGTGTGAGAGATATGTTACAGTGTGTGTGTGTGTCTGTGTTTGTGTGTGATCTATAACATGTGACTGTGTGTGTGTTTGTATCCATGTGTTCCTGCTCTTGCTCCCCTCCCTTGCTGCTGCTGCTGCTCTGTGTGTGGTGGTGGCAGATGGGAGGCGGGCACCAGAGTGGCACAGAGAGTTCACTCTGCACCCTCATGCCCCCTGGCACCACCGCGCTGCCAGGACCCGCGCCACTTCCGCTCAGTGGCAGGGGGAAGGGGTGGAAGTACGGACATGGCTCTTACACACACTTCTATAGTGCTTCTGCTCTCTGCACTGGAACACACTTCAGCTCGTACATTTGACAACAGAACCCCCCTTTCCTCCACACCTACACCCACATAGGTGGGGCACTTACCTAAGACACACATACATACACAGAGCTATAATTGAACAGTCTTCAGTTCACTCATTCCCACTCCACGCCTATGGGGGGCGGAGACAGGCAGAAACACACAGGCCTTAACAAGGAAAACCAAGTGAAAATTAAATTAGGAATGTGGATGTATTTAAAGCTAACGGTTACATAATGGATGAGAATGTGAGGATCCGTTCATCAGGTTGCCATCTTGTCCCATCTCCTCCTGTCTTGTCTGGTCTTGTTGGATGGTTGACTTTTGTTTGCATGGCATACCAGTGGGCCTTGAGTGTGGGTCTGTGCGTGTGCGTGTGCGTTTGTGTGTGTGTGTGTGTGTGTGTGTGTGTGTGTGTGTGTGTGTGTGTGTGTGTGTGAGGGGGGGACTGTGTGCGTGTGTGTGTGTGTGTGAGGGGGGGACTGTGTGCGTGTGTGTGTGTGTGTGTATGTGAGGGGGGGACTTAGGGGCCCCATTGATAATCACCCAGATACATCTCTTCCGTTGAGCACCTGTCTCAGCCTGTCACCTCAGCTGCACACCATTTGCATAAGAAGTCTTATCAAAGGAGGGGGACTTCTGGTCGGTTAGGCCTCTCAGTGTGTATCTGTGTGTGTGTGTATGTTTGCATTGCAGTGTGTGTGTGCGTGTGTGTGTCGAGTGCTTGATTTGTGGTCTGTGTGTGTCTGTGTGTGAATTTGCATGCTTTTATATACAAATGTGTGCGTGTTTACATTTGTGAGGGTTTGCATGTGTGAGTGTTTGCATAGCTGTGTGTGTGTGTGCATACTTGTGGAAAGTGTGTTTGCCAAAAGAGCCCCAATCTGACATATTGATCAGTGACACCTGCCCCTGGACAATTAATCTTCTAATGTCCTGCTAACAGGCTCTATCCTCACTATCTCTTTCTGTCAATCAGTCTCTCTATCGGTCTCAGTCTTTCTCTCAATCTGTCTGTTTCTCTCTATCTGTCAGTTTCTCTCTCTCAGTCTCCCTCTATCACTTACTGTATGACTCTTAGAGTGACTCTAGCTGTTTAATGTAATAAAAGTGCCAGCTGATAAAACCCAGCTTTCTAATTGTTTCTGCTCCCATGAAGCCGTGGGGGAACCACAATCCCTCAGAGACAGGAAACGGCCAGATAGATGATATATACCCACTGCTGTGCCAGATAGATGATATATACCCACTGCTGTGCCAGATAGATAATATATACCCATCGCTGTGCCAGTTAGATGATATATTCCCATCGCTGTGGCATTTAACAGTCTATTGATCGCCTGCTCTTGGCTCTGCTCCTCCATTGATTGAGTATTGTTTTGGCGGTCTGAAGTTTATATTTGGTGGACGTGTTGTAGTAAATACTACTGAACAATTCGATTCTCTTGCTTCTCCCTCTCTCCCTCTATCTCCCTCTCTCTCTTTCTCTCTTTCTCTCTCCCTCTCTCTCTCCCTCTCTCTGTCACTCTCTCTCCCTCTCTCTCTCTCCCTCTCTCTGTCACTCTCTCTCTCTCTCTCCCTCTCTCGCTGTTCATCCTTCTCTGCTTCTCTCATCTTTGTGTCTTTCCTGCACCCTCCACTCTCCATCCCTGTTCGTGGCCCTCTCCCTTTATTCCCTTGTGTAAATGAAACGATCTGTAGATGCTGTGACTGTGTGTAGATAGAGTAAGCCTTGTGGCTTGGGATATTCTTATTGTGTGTGTTTTATTGGTGTAATCGTGTGACAAAGTTAGACAAATGTGGAATAAAAGCATGTGAAACTCCCCCACCCACCCCTCCCTCTCTCTCTCTCTCTCTCTTTCTCTCTTTCAGATCATTAGCATATGTAACTGTGTGTGTGTATAATATGTAACTCTGTGTGTGTGTGTCTCTCTCTCTCTTAGATCATAAGCACGCCGCAGAGAGTCCCTCACTCGGGCAGCATCATCATCGGCAGCCCGTTCCAAACACACACACACACACACACACCCACAGCCATGGTGACGCAAATCCGGGCGCCAGAGGCCAACGAGTGGACCCCTGGGTGAGCCTCATATCTCACATTTACACACACACACACACACACACACACATACACACACACACACACACATCTCTCCCTCATTCCCTCTCTCTCTCTCTCTTAATCTCTGATCCTTTCGTTCTCCATTAATTTCTGTACCTTGTTATCCCCCTCTCTCTTTCTTTAGCCTCTCTATTTTTATATTCCCTCTTTTTTAGTTAGTTTGTTTCCTCTTCCTCATTTGCCCTCTCTTTATTTCTTCCTCTGTTTTTCACTCTTGTCTTCATCTTATACATAAACACACACACACACACACACACACACACACACACACACACACACACACACCATGGTCATACTGCTGTCTAGTGCCCCCTGCTGGTCAATGGCTGTTTAGTTCACTCAGACTTCTGTTCATGCAACCTCATCTTTTCCTCTGCAGGGCCAAGAAACGCACACACGAGTTTGTGGAGTCCTATCTGTCTGACCGGTGAGACCACTATTCTTCACTATTTGTTTT
>NC_137928.1:15420584-15435584 GCF_963457725.1 Sprattus sprattus | reverse complement strand
TCAAATAGGGTGTGTGCGTGTGCGTGTGCGTGTGCGTGTGTGTTTTTGTGTGTGTGTGTGTGCGTGTGTCACTAAGTGTGCCAGTGTTGAAATGTATTATTGTGAGTGTGTGTGTGTGTGTGCGTGTGTGTGTGTGTGTGTGTGTGTGTGTGTGTGTGTGTGTGTGTGTGTGTATTATTGGGAGTGAGTGCCTGAATGTAAAGTCAGCTGAATGCTGAAGTGAGTAACTGTAAGTGTATCTGTATTCTGCTCTCTGTGCTGCTGGTCCTCTGCAGAGAGGTGTGGGCGTGTGGAAATGCCACTAACCCAAATGTATTTGTGTGTGTGTGTGTGTGTCTGTGTGTGTGTGTGTGTGTGCGCGAGCAGCAGATCGCCTTTAAGAACCTGGTGCAGAGAAACCAGGCTGCGGAGGCAGAATCTCAGAGCCCTCCCCCGGCTGGCTCGGTCATCCAGCTGCCCTTCATCATCCTCAACACAGACATGCGCACCGTCATCGACTGCTCCATCTCCAACGACAAGTACGCCACGCCCACTCCTCTGCAACTTCTCTGTCTGTCTCTACCTTTGACTATCTGAAAGATGGACACCTAGGCCCGTCTCAACACACTCCTCCGCTACTTCTCTCTGTCTGTCCATCTCTGCGTCTCTCTTTCCCTGTCTATCTGTGACTGTGCCAAGTTTACGCCCTGACTCCTTCCCTCTACTTCTCTCTTTGAGTTTCGTAGTTTCTCTCCTGCTCAGTGGTGGTTCTCTTGTTCTAATGTTCCTCTCCTGCGGTGTGTGTGTGTGTGTGTGTTTGTGTGTGCAGGTGCGAGTACCTCTTTAACTTCGACAACACGTTTGAGATCCACGACGACATCGAGGTGCTGAAGCGCATGGGCATGTCCCTGGGCCTGGAGAACGGCTCGTGCGCTGCCGAGGGCCTCAACCTGGCACGCTCTCTCGTGCCCAAGTCCCTCCAGTGCTACGTCACAGGTCAGTGACCAGACAGGGGCGGGGGAGGGGGGGATTTAGAATTGTAGTAGTAACTTAGTGGTAGTAGTAAGGTAGATTCGTGTGTGTGTGTGTGTGTGTGTGTCTGTGTCTGTGTGTGTGTGTGTGTGTGTGTGTGTGTGTGTGTGTGTGTGTGTGTGTGCAGTTGTACATATTTTCTTACCATCTTGTCTCTCTCTCAGCCATGGCCAGAAATTCCAGTCGAACACCCCTCAGCCACACAAGGTAACCACACCATCATCCCAAACCAGCTCCACACACACACAGCACACACACACACAACCCAGTAAATACAAATACAAGGTTTTAGGGAGCATTAATGTTGAATGATATTTGCTGACTGTCTCCCTCTGTCTTTGTGTGTGTGTTTGTGTGTGTGTGTGGGTGGGTGTGTGTGTGTGTGTCCTTGCACAGTTCTCTCCCAGGTGATCTGGACATTTCTTCACTAAGCGGTGGGCGGAGCTACAGCCGCAGTAGCACTGCCCATTCTCACGCCTCAGAATCCCGTAGCTCCTTCAACGAGGAGGATGAGGAAGAGGATGACGATGAACCCTCATCGCCCGAGTGACCGGTCCAAAAATAACGCCTGACCAATCAGCATCCCTGACTGGGACGAATAAATAAAAAATGAAAAAAAGACTTCCAATGCACCCATTATCCCTATACGAGGAATTGGGCGGATGCTATACAGGAAATAAGCTGCCATTTTTGTTTTCTATTAATAAGATATGTTAAGAATATATCTCTCCATCTCGCTTCCTGTCTCTTTCGTTCTCTCACTCCCACTCTCTATAATTGGAGTCAATTGTGCCTCCTAGACAAGCGTGTGTACATGCGTGTGAATGTGTGTGTGTGTGTGTGTGTGTGTGTGTGTGTGTGTGTGTGTGTGTGTGTGTGTGTGTGTGTGTGTGTGAGAGAGAGAGAGAGCGCGCCTGATAGTGGAGTGCTCAGAGATTCAGAGCTTCAGCGAGTTGCTCCGTGACCTGCGGCAGACCAGTGACTGAAGACGTGAGTGACACTGAGAATTCTGCCGACGCCACTCAGGCTAGCTATCCAAGCCCTTTCCCAACACCCCTCAAAAAAACTCAGAGCGCTGCTTCCCCCCCACCCGCAGTGGTGTACTTCTATTTATTTCCACGCTCCGTTGAAAACGTAGTCCAGTGATTTAACTGTGACGATTTAGTTTGCTTTCCTTAGACTCCTTCTGACCTGTGTTGAGATCGCTCCTGGTCCTTCCATCCTATTTTCGCTCATTTAAGGGAACTCGTTGGCATCTTGAAGTCTTCAAACTGAGTTTTGTAGACTATTTTTGTATTTTTTTCCCTAAGAATTATCAAACATCCTACCTTTTTTAAGCGTTACTAAGGATTGTCGATCCACTATTGTTATTGTTATTTGATTGTATAGCCAATCGTTTAGGTTTCAGGCTCATCTTTCACTACATCTGCTATTGCGGAGACCTCCTGAAGCGTTTTAAAGAGGTGCATTAGGGGAGATGTAGTCTTGTGCGTGAGAAGTAGTATAGCAGCTCTCATTCCTTATTTTTGGTTGTTATCCCAAAGCCGATGTTAAAAAAAAAAAAAAAATTAAAACTCCCAGACACACTGCCTTGCGTTCTGAGACACACTGGTTGGTTATGTTTTTTAAAAGGACAGATTACTAATGAAATGCCGGAAGTACAGGCATTTTCCTCCTGTTTGTATTCTCGCGTTAACGTTCTGCTCTGTATTTGGAAATGTAACTGTGTATGTATATATCTATGCATATATAAACATATAATTTTGGTTACTGCGGTCTGGTGTTCTTATTTAGCACTGCACTGTCTTGTTGTATTGAAAGAGGTTACTGTCCATCCAGCTTCTCATGATATCAGTTCAAATCAATCAATTAAAAAAATACACATATACAAATGGTGGTATTTCTTAGTGGTATAAAACATTCATTGTGGAACTTTATTTAACATGAGCAATGTGGATGCAGTGAAATACATATTATTTGCCATTTTTATTAGACTAGCCCCTTTTGAGTGCAGAAAATGGAGCCTCGTATCATAAGTCATTCAAGCATTCTAGATCAAATGGAAACGAAACAGACGGTAGACATAAGGATGTGTATACATAACAAATAGAGTTCTGAGACGACAAATCCCATGATTGCCTTGTGTTCGCTGATCCAAAGGTTCTCCACAGTGGGTCCCGAGCGCAACAAAGTGGAATGGCCCCTTCAGCTCAGCGCGTGTTGTCACGCTGGCACTTAACACGCACTCAGAGCCAAAGAGAAACCCTGCGTCACGCGAGGCTCGTAAATTAACTGGTTTTGCGCAAAGCAGTCAGATCCGTATTATTCACTGACTGTTTCGATCGAGAGTGGAAAAGATGTAGCGATGTAGATGTTGGAACCGCGATTTGGCTTTCAGCTGAGCCGATCAAGTTAATGAACCCCATATCTAACACCTGTGAGATTTGGCACAGCTGTTTGGCATGTTCCTGCGGCTGGCCCATGGTGGCCTTCTGGATTATGGGCTTGGAAATGTCAAGAGTTCAAACTCGCTTATGAAACAAAACGAGATTCCTGTCGATTAAAATACAAAATTAAAATAAAATAGCCAAACAAGCTAAAAATAAATATTTGTGTGGAATGCAGCCAATTTATGTAGGCTACTATTCACATTCTGCCATCAGCCGATTTAAATGTAGATTTCATGCAAGAGCGCTGACATATAGCCTATTTAGTGTAATGTTATAATTAAAGAACAAGTGTTACTAATAAATCTGATTGCTCTAGTGTTAACTGTCATAGCTCTTCCTCAGAGGCGTTCATATTGGCAATGAATGCTTATCTCGGAATTCTGGGGATGGTGAACTGCGCTTGCGCCATGGTGTTTGAAACGCGATTTCTCCAGGAGCTCGGTCGCTGCAGTCGTGTAGCCGTGTGAGAAGGTGCACCAGTAAACCGAACCGAGCTGGACCTGAACGGCAAAGGACCATTTTCATTTCCACATATCTGACTGTTATTTTATCCCAGTTTATTTTCCTCCTTTTTGGAATCCTAATTTCCCACGGTCTCCCCATTGATTAATTCTCAAAAACACAGCCATGTCGACCAAGGAAGACAAGCCCGCAGAAATCAAGAGCTCTTGGAAAGATTCTATCTACAATCCACGCACAGGAGAGTTCATTGGCCGAACCGCCAGCAGTTGGGGTAAGAAGCCGGTTCGATGAAGTGTTTATCACTTACAGTCTTATAGTATAATTAGCCTAACGGTTGATTGCTCTAAAGACCAATGGTTAAGGAATGTGTGGAAAGGAATTTTCGGCTTAGCCTTTTTATTCATTAACAAGGTGAATTATTTTAATGAAAAATACATTTTTTTAACCTTACGCATTAGCGCACTACGTAGTTTTGCATATCAGTGTCAGAAAATACACGCAACAATATATGCGTTCTTGTGTGAATGAACCGGGGGAAGCTAGCAAGACTGTAGCAACAAGACTACATCGACTCATTATGCATATACTACAGTACTCTGATAGTGTCTATGGCAGCGTTAGCTGTCAAGAAATTGTAGCGATATGAGCATCACATCTAACGTCGTGTAGGCTAATGTTCAGATGCCGTTGTGGTTGGAAATGTTTTAATTGGGAAAATAAAGCTGGGTTTGTAGCCTACATGGCTTGTAGATTCAATCACTAAAATCTTACCAGATCGATTTGTGTGTTATGAGCCCTCAGACTCCCGGACCAAACAGACTAACGACATAAACCGATTAGTGACCAAAAAAAAAGCTTAATCTAACAGTCTAAAACAGGCCATATCTAGCCCACTTTGATCTAAAGCGTGGAAGCTCTCAAGGCCAATCAAAATAAATAGATCTAAACTGGAGATTAAATGCATGCACATAAGCCACAAATGGTCAGAAATATCCTTCAACGGTGTATTTGGGGGTATGCTTTTCTTTTACAGTGTTTACCAGCGAAAGACGGGCCATACGGAAGATTTTAACAACGTAGCTTTAACATTGTATCAACATGAGGTCGCTTTCCCCTGTTCCATCTTAAGACTCGTTGCTGCACGAGGCTCGAGGGGCCCCGTGCCATGCATAACCATCTCCTTGATCACCATAGGGCCATATTTCTAGATGCCCAATGCAGTTGTTTTAATTATACGGGTAAGATGTGATAAAGGATTCGACTCGTTAATTCCCCCTTGGGTGAATCAAGAGATCAATGTTTCCTCATGTTCGAAGAAACCGTTATATGCTCTCCCTGGTGCGCCGTTAGATTAGGCTGTCGTTCACAAATGCTTGAAGGGTGACACCTCGAGCTTAGCCGTACAGTGGACGGGACCTGGTCGTGCGAGATTGCCTCTTGACATTAGTTTAATACGCTATCGCGCAGTGGACTTGCTCGGTCCTTTTTTGTACGCTGCCGGTCATTCCCTACGGCCGTGACGTAACTGCTCCAGATTCATTTGAAATGTATGATGTGCGGTACTGCTGCTTCTGCCGTTGCTGCATTTCTCACAGCTACTGGTGTGGGGAAAATTCCATGTCTCAGCCTCCCTTATTCAGATCGATCCCCGGGAGAGAAGGTCACCCATCGCAGTTTGTAGCGCATCCCCCAGCTCTCTCTCCATACATGTTTTCCATCTCTGATTTATCAGCATCGGTAGAAGGCTATTATGTGTCGCACGCTCCTTTTAAAATGGTGGTGAAACGGGACATTTTGACCACTGTCGCAAACATCATAAATCAGCTCCAAGTCGCCAGATAATGCGTAGCTGCGTTAAATGGCCATGAGGATATGCGGGTTTCTCTTCTGCGCGCTCAGCACATTGAGCTGTGGCCACCATGGTGCGCGGTGGGTGCTGCAAACTCTTCCTCTTCTCGCTGCTTCTGTTCCTCCCCCTCATCCCAAGGTCAAACCGGTCCTCCTCACCGGTGCAAAGAGGCGGAGTAATGACGGCGAGGAGAGGCGCCGACACCCTGGCCGTTGTGGAATCCATTTGCAGCTTTTCCAAAGTACAGGAGGGAATCTTTACAGGGAGGGACTGATGATGGAGACGTGATGCAGCAAATGCGTACAGCTTGTTCCTCCCCAGGCCAGTCCCTATTACATCTGACATGACAGCAATATGAGAAAGAAACATTCTTCAGCCACTCTGGCTATTTTACTGAGACTGTGGACGTTGAAGCCAAGCAGTTTTTGCACATGAGTCTGCGGCTAGCCCATAGCCTCCTTGATGACTATACCGTATGTGCTGCATAGGCTATACTTAATAACCCAGCACTGATGGCCAGGGCTCCATGCTTGACTCCTGTGCCTATCGTGCACCACTAGTGGCTGCAGTGTGTTTTTCACTGGCTCAGCAAAACAACCTGTCCAGCCAATCACACTGAGGCCGTGCAGGTAGACTAATGGAAAAGGTACGTGTAAAACAACAACATAAAAAGACAGGAAGGAAGGAAAAAAATTAAGAAAAAGGAAATATGACAGATACGTGCTGTTTACATCCATGTGGCTTTTAGCTTCTCCCTGAGGACTGTAAGGCGAGTTGAGAGGGAGAGAGAAAGAGAGAGAGTGGGGGATTGGTGTAGGGGAGATAAAGGGATTGGGCAGGAGTTAATGGGTTAGCTTGGCTCTCTCTCTTTCTCTCTCTCGCTCTCTGAGCTGTGAACTTATCTGTCGGACTCCTTGGCTCTCTCTGTCTGATGCCTGTGCGGATTAGACGGCTTTACAGTTTTCAATCTGCACAGCTTTACTGAGCTAATTACACATGCACACAAACAAACACATACACAGAGCACAGCACAACACTGCACCAACGACCAATCACACCACTGCCACAGGCCCCCAGGTACTGGCAAACACCGATACTGATCAAGATTGGCAAACACCGGTACGGACCAATCCTGGCAAACACCGGTACGAACCGACCCTGACAAAAACCGGTACAAACCGACCCTGGCAAACACCAGTCCGAACCGATTCGGTTCCGGCCCCCTTCCAGAGCCTTCTGCTTTATGGAACAAACCAACCAGAGCTCACACGGTAAAGGCCTGACTTCACTGCCAGCAATAACTATGAAGACTATTGTCTCTATGACGATATGCGCATCCACACTGACCAACAATAAGGAAGGCCTCTCCGAATTATCACTCCTGTTTTAATGAGATGCCTTTAGGATTCAATAGTTTTTTGATTGGCTGCCAGTGTTTCTATCGTTCACATAATCACCTTTGAAAGGGAAGCTAATCAGTGTTGTTCATGTTGTTATCAGTATAGTTTATCATTATAGCGGTGTGTACACTGTCATTCTTATGAACTGGAGCGAAATTTAAAAGTTATCGTTGGTAATGTGGACGGCCTTAGGTCTCAGAGCACTCCAATCACACACACACACACAGGGTCAACAGGTAAAGAGGTGTTTGGTTATCTTTGTGCAGGACTGGAATCGTCTGCCAATGGTTGGTTGGGGTTGTTGGTGGTGGTGATGGTGGGATGGGAGGCCTGTGTGCCCTAAACGCACGGTGTGGTTTCAGACGCAGTGTTTACTGCGGAGAGTTCAGGCGATGAAAAGAACATTCTTCCCCAATAGGACCAGCCATGTGGCAGTGATGCAGGTCTTTCACATGGCCGACAATGGCCCAGTTATGGACGCTTTATCAATGAAACACACCGCCCCTGTGATGAGGCGTTACAGACCCTTCTGGCCACAGCCATGTTCTGTGTGTGTGTGTGTGTGTGTGGTGTGTGTGTGTGTGTGTGTGTGTGTGTTCTTGCCTGCTTGTGTGGGGGGGGTTGGTATATGTGTGTGAAACTGAGAGATGGAGAAACTGTGTGTGTGTGTGGCGAGAGATGAAGGTCAGGAGCCATTATGGGGTTAAACATACTCTGGTTTTGCTCTCCCCACCTCCCCCTCCTCCGACACAAGCTTCTCTGTTGAACTGCATCCCTCACCGTAATTGATGTAAACGTGTCCCTTTAGCTCCCTATAGGTATAGGTGCCAGCATAGGACAAACACAACCAAAAAACAATAACAGTTTAATATCACTGTAAGCCTCAAATTGAACAGCTTTCCGATGATTTTTAAGCATAAATATTCTAAAAGGTAGTTTTCCTTGTTTATCCCTGAATGCCAAAACTGTGCCTATCGAGTCCAAGGTTCACAGTGCGCAAGAGCCCACGTTTCAGTCCAGAAATCTTCCTGAGTGCTAAACTGGTTATGACACACAGCTAGCCATGGACACACACACACACACACACACACACTGGTGCCCTAGTGAAGGATAGTCCTAATAGTTTTATTGTTACTACCAGTGAGGTAATGTGTGTGAGGAAATGTGCGTTATGTAATATGCTCTCTCGTCAATCTACACTCAATACCCCATAAGGACATAGCAAAAACTGAAGAGGTGAAGGGGTCTGAGTACGTTCTGAATACATTGTTTATGCAAGGTCATGTGTATGAGGTAATGTTTGTTTGTTAATATATTCCTATCATTAATTAACTGTCCACAAATGTGGACACCGTGATTGACAGGGATGTGCGAGGTCGTGTGTGTGAGGTCATGTGTGCACTGTCTTCAGCCTCAGCTGTGGAAGCAGCCATGCTTCCGTGCCACGGTTCCGTGGTTTGGTGATGTGGTTGTGGAAGATGGCGTGGAGGAGAGGTCGTTACGGAGATGAACGCGTCATCCTGGGCTCGGTAGCGGAGGAGGGGATGAGCTTACAGGGGCAGTTAGCCCTATTGCTCTCCATGTATGCCCCCAAGGAGAAACCCTGGCAGTGGAGAGAGAGCGAGAGAGTGTGTGTGTGTGTGTGTGCGCGTTCTTGTGTATTTCTAAGTGTGCGTCTGTGTAAGTGAGTGAGTGTGTATGTGAGTGTGAGTGTGAGTGTGTGTGTGTGTGTGTGTGTGTGTGTGTGCATAGAGGGAGAGGGAGGCAGCTGTTGGCTCCACCTCCCCCCCATACACACACACACACACACACACACACCGTTGCTGCTTTCCTCGGTCAGAATGGCTGCTGTGAGCCCCTGCTCCCACCCCCCTCTGTGTGCCTGTCCCGTTCCCTGGTGGGCACAGGGGAAACTGCTCTGTCACTGCACACACACACACACACACACACACACACACCAACACACACACCAACACACACACACACACACACACACACACACACACAAACACAAGGGCTGTGGCAGTATGGATTTTTTCTTACCGCAGTAAAAAAACAAGGTATCCCTGCGGTCCAGGCCCAATTATTTCGTATTTATGCGTTCCTGCAGTTTACACCTGCAACAATAATTAAATATAGTGATGATAAGCACAACGTCGTGGTAGGCATTACATGACCGTGGTGTTGCGGTTATGGCCATAGTCCTGACACGCTCATACACACACCTTCCCAGCACACGTATGCAGGTACAGCCATACTACTTAGACATACACACTCACTTGTCACAGCTACTCACACACACACACACACACACACTGCCTCTCCTGGGCTATGCATCTTTAATCAGGTCTCTGGGGCCAGGCACACCTTGAATGCAGATGAACCCGATCGAAGGAGACATGGCACGCTCTCCTCTCCCTCCTTTCTCGCTCTCTCTCCTCCTCTTGCTCACTCTCTCTCTCCCCCTCGCTCTCTCTCCTCTCACTCTCTCTCTCCATCCTGCTCTCTCTGTGACACACTTACACAGCCATAGCCTTCAACACTCCCTCAAACACACATACTTCCTATTTTTTCTGTCTTCTCCCTCCCTCCCTCCCTATCTAGCTCCCTGGCCTGTCTCACTTTCATTTAACTTTGAAATAAAGCCCCAAAGAGGAGGCAGTTCAGAGAGCAGACTTAATTAACGTGGAGGGAGGAGAGGAGAGGTGGAGAGGAAACCAGGCTGGGTTCTGAACACTCAGCGTGTGAATGCTGCGCCGGGAGGTCAGATTAGAGCAGGCCCTCTCTGCACCTCTCATCCTCTCTGAGCTGCGAGTGTGAACGTAAGATGCGCTTTAGATCGATCGGCAGACAAGCTTAAGAGGGTCACCCTGTCAGGGATGCTGCAGAGGTATCTACTGCCCTGTGTCAGAGCCGTAGCCGGCAGGCATAAGCGCAATGCATTATTTCCTTATGAAACATAGGCGTAATACATTATTGCATTTTTAGGCATCAGTTAACTGGAAATGCGTAGGAAAATAGGAACGATATGACACTAAAGAGAGAAAAGAGGAAGAGAGAGGGTGGAGGAAATGGGGCCTAGAGAGATTAGCACACACACAAAGAGAGAGATGCCCCCTAAAGAGACGAGAGTCTCTTGAGCCGAGCATTCAGGATCGCTCCACATTCTGTGCCTTGCCTTAGTCCAATCAGATAGACCTGCCTGCCTGCCTGCTCCTCATTGGTCCCAGCCCTGCTTCCCACCCCCGAGTCATCAACAGTAACCTGCGGGGGATGGGCGTCCGGATAATGGCTGACTGGAGAGGAGCTGGCTGTGTTCAGGGTCAGTTCTGGGCCACAACCGGTCTCTCTTGTTCTCCTTCACCAACCCCCCACCCTCTGTCCGATACGAAATCTGCTAAAATGTCAGATTAAAAACAATCTGTCAATAATCAATCAATCAATGAAGGAATTGCCATCCTCACTGAGCCTCCAATCAAACCAAAATTCTGCGTGTCTTCATTCCCACATGACACAGCATGTTAGGGAAGAGTGCAGATCTCCGTAAGCACTGCCATCAGAGATTTCTAGTGTATCGACTAAAATAGAGCGACAACTCATGGCACAGTCATTGTTAAGGATTTATGTGAGTCACAGAATCTATTGCTTCCTACTCCCATTAAACAGTGTAGGTACAGAGAGAGTGGGTGGAGAAAACAGATTTGATCCATCTTGTTTCCTTAACCACGAAGCTTCAGTCTTAGCCCCGCCCCCCAAAGCCTTCACCACGTCCTCAGTATAGTAAATGTAAGAAATCTCATTATGGTTGTCAGACACATCAGGGTGATCAAATTGTTCTTTGTGTTCAAGGCGGCCTTCATCTAATCTATCAGTGGCCAAAGCCTTCTCAGGATTTGACTTATTCAATGAGACCGCCGGAAATGCTAGCAACCTTAGACAGTATAAGTAATTAAGTCATTCATTTGGCTAGGGAAGTTCTGTTCGCCCCAAAAGACACTTTGCTGATGTTGACAAATACAATTTATAGCCTTGGGTTTCACTCGGCTCATATTGCCGTTGCTTTGAAAATAATCTTGATTCGTAGTAGGTTGAGTAAAGATAGTGTAACCGTGTTATTGCATATTGCAAGATATATGACTCCAAAGTGACCTCTGCTAGCAATTAAAGCAATCATATCTGTGGTACTTTTTGACTATTTTTGAGACATTTTCTCAGTTAGAGTAGCATATCAGTTTAAAGGCTAGCCCTAGCATTAGCACCAGTTTAAATGCTAGTCTAAAAGGTCAATTCTAGACTTAGCGTTAGCATCTCATTTGATGTCTTCCATCAACGTGTTTAGTATGAAATGTTGCAAAGTTTATTTACCACGTGTTGTAGTTGTGAAATAAACACTTGAACTGCTCAGTCTGGGTCGGTGCAAAAACAATGAACCAGTATCACGTTTATGACAGTTATGTTAGTCGTAGTACACAAAATTACTATTAAGCGATTTTAAAGAAAACTTCTCTGAACATAATAGTTTGTTTACTATTTCTAGTAGTGAAGTAAAGAAGCCCCCCCCCCCCCCCCCTCTCTCTCTGGGGGTGACTGAACCCCTTGTCCCTCTTGTCCTCTATCTGATGGCTATTTATAACCCTGGGGGCTGGGCAGGGCTGGGCTGGGGTGGAGTTGGGTGAGGGGCAGTTGAGGATCTTGTTTTTGGGGCTTCAGTTACCGTTAGCAGAACAGCTGAGGGCCAGCAGAGTTGCTTTCTCTCTCTCTCTCTCTCGCTCTCTCACTCTTTCTCTTCCTCTCCCTTCATCTCTCTCTGTCCCTCAGAAGCCCCCAGTTCTGGTTCACACTTAAGGTAGTCTTCTGCTTCTCCCTCTCTCCACTCTCTGGCCTAATGCTCTCTCTTGCCCCTCTATTCTCCTCCTCCTCTCTTCCCTCTATTCTCCTCCTCCTCTGTTCTCTCTATTCTCCTCCTCCTCTTCCTGCCTCCCTCCATCTTTCCATCTTTCACTTCCTCTCTCATGTGATCATTCTTTCATTCTGTTTACCTCCCTTTGTTCCTTTCTTTGTAGTACTCATTTATTCCTCCCTCTGTCCCTCGCTCTGTTTTTCCTTCTCTCTTCCCCTCTGTCATTCTCTCGGTCACATGCACTCTCTCTCTTCCTCTTTCTCTGCCTCTCTCTATTGTTCTCTCTGTCCCTCTCTCTCTCTCTCTCTCTCTCTCTTCCTCTTTCTCTGCCTCTCCCTCTCTTCCTCCCTCCCTTGTACACATTCACATGTTTGTACTCCTTACTGTACTGTGCCCCCACAACTTCCCCCCTCTCCCCCCCCCCCCCCTCTCTCTCCCCCCTCTCTTATTCGTTCCTCCTCTCTCTTTCCTTCCCCCCCCTCTTTTATTCTCGTATCCTCTCTCTCCCCCCCTCTTTCTCTCCTCCTTTCTCCTTTCTCCCCCCTCTCTTATTCTCACCTCCTCTCTCTTTCTCTCCCCCCTCTTTTATTCTCTTCTCCTCTCTCCCCTCCTTTATCTCTTCCTCTCTTTCTTCCTCTCTTTCTCTCCCGCCCTCTCTCTTTCTCTCTCACTCCCCCTCTCTCACTCTGTGCCCGCTCATGCGCTCCCTGGCTGGCGTGCCCGCGTCGGGCCGCGGGTGCTGGGGTCGAGGAGGGGTTCGGGCAGGCGGTCGGGCGGTAGCTGCATGCCAGCCCTAACGAGGACAGTGGGGGCTGGGATGCAAACAAGGCCACCAGGGACCCATGGGTCACAGGACACCCCAGCCACTGGGTGAGGCCTCAGAGGAAAGGATCTGTCACCGAAAGGAAGAAAGGATGGAGGTGGAGACTTGGTGGTTTGAAGAGAGAGAAACAGGAAGAACATTGATTTTATAAGGGGAGACGGGGATAGAGTGGTTGAGACAGAGAGAGAAGGAAATATAGAGAAAGGTGGAGAGAGAGGGTAGGTGGAAAGAGAAGCAGAGGGGGGTTGGAAAGACGGATGGAGTGAGAATGAGGGAAAGAGAGAGAGAGATTCTTAGAGTGGAAAGATGAGGGCTGATGAAGGAGTACAGTCATCACAATGGCTCCAAAACACAGCCTCATGCACTCTGTCAGACAAACAGACCATTGACCGAGTATAAAACACTCCCACTATCTCCACGGCCATCACCCACAATGGGAGATGAGCTCCACAAGGCCTTATATGTGTGGATTCACTGGATGAAGGGACATAATCAGTCTAACATTACTTGTAAAAACAAGCATGTGAGAGCATAACTGGACACCGTACTGGTCAAGACCCTAGATGGGGGTAGCCAAGGGAGAGGTGTCCTGAAAGATGAAGGGCCTGACAGGGGTCCTGGGAGACACCAGTATGCATTTCTCATTTTGACCATCGTGTTCCTCAGGGTCATGACCTTTAGCTGTGCTCCTGTCTCAGGCGCATCTGTTCTAGTGAGTTCTGCAGATCTGGTTTGCTTGGAACACGCCTCCTCTTGTGAGGTGTAAGATGAGGTTTGTGTTTATAAGGGAAATAAACAGGTCAAATCGTACATCCTTAACCATATGCATTTTTAAATGACATAATGTGTTCAAATGTAGAACAAAAATGGTGACCACATCAAGCACCAGTACAGTACACTTCAGTCTTTATGGAAAATAGTCCTCAATATAACCCTTGCCCACTTAAAACCTAGCATGCAAGTGTTGTAGTGCTCCAGCAGTGATGGAATAGGGCTGAGAGAATCTTGGCTTTGTACTGGATTGGTGAAATGTTAATTACATAGGTTGTATGATGTATTGTTCAAAGACAAAATGTTGTTTTCCCTTCAAAGTAACCTTTGTTCTTGGGATGCTTGATGCTATGTTCAGGCTATAGGGTTGGGACGAACTCTTAGTTATTCTGGAAAGCATCAAACCATCACTCTCCCCCACACGTCCTAGCTTCGTCATCAAAGAGGGAATGTGCTGATCAACAACCACATCCAAACTGCAGAAACAAGACCCACATCCACAAACACACACACATACGCCTAACTCGGTTAGTGAAAATGTGTTGATTTAGTCCAGTCATAGCAAGTCAGTTCAGGGTACTACATAGAAGTGTGTATTGTGTTGCTGCTTCACTGGTCTGAATGTTCTTATGTTTATTTGTTTTAGTGGATCGTACTGACTGTATGCTAGGCCCAATAGTAAAATGACCTAGAGGTGTGGAAAAGAGCTACTTAAACAATCCATAGTGTTATTATTGTTATCATGAAGCGTCTGACTGTTTGACTCTTAAAGTAGAGCCAGTTGACATGAGCGGAGGGTAGATACTGGAGCTCTCGACTTCAGTGAGTAGGTAGAAGGGGGACAGGGAGGGAGGGGGTGTTTTTCCATGCTGAAAGAAGGACTTGGGCGTCTGTAGGGCGAGAGAGATGGACAAGATCCCAGGACTGCAGAGATTGATCAGGTGAGAGGCAGAGAAAGAGCAGGAGAGAGAGAGAGAGAGATGGGAGGGGGGGAGTGAGAGACGGTAAAAGAGAGAGAGTGAAGGCAACTTGAGGAAAGGAGAAACGGAGGGAGAGAAAGAGATGGGACAGAGAGTGAGTAAGGAGGACAGAGAGGGAGCAAGAGGTTAAGGAGAGGAGTGAGGGAGTGAGAGAGAGAGAAGTTAAGGAGGGGAGTGAGGGAGAGATATAGAGGGGTTGTGGAAGCATGGATGTGAGTGGGAGAGAGAGAAGAGGAGGATATAGATAAGTGGAATGGCGACGAGTGAGAACTTAGCCTCATGCTGCCCTCCTGACTTTGCAAACCGATCGCCAGCAGTCGAACTCAGTGCTCCCCGGACGATCAATACACCGCA
>NC_137928.1:15383084-15415584 GCF_963457725.1 Sprattus sprattus | reverse complement strand
TGACAGTAATTAAATAATGAATTATATTTATATATCTATCATACATCAAAACACAGCTCAAAGTGCTTCAGAAAACAGGGATAAAGAAATATTGTTCATTGTCTGCACTACAAATTACAGTGGTTGGTCTTGCTGGTGTCTGTAATATACCAAGCTTGGGTATTGATTCTCTGTTCTTCAGATGGAGCGAGAGGGGGGAGGGGGGAGGGAGGGAGAGAGAGAGGGAGGGAGGAAGGAAGGAAAAGAGAGGGGGAGAGAGGGAGGAAGGAAGAGGGAGAGAGAGATAGATAGAGAGAGGGAGGGAGGGAGGAAGAGAGATAGGGGGATGGTGTTGGGGCTGATGCTGCAAATAGATGTATTGAATGGGAAAACCAGGAATGAGATTTGAAGAGAATAGAAAAGGAGATCTGTCCTCCCCCCTCACAATCTCCCTCTCTCTCACGCACACAGACAAATACACATTCACACATGCTTGCACACACAAATATACAGTTACACATGCTCACACACACACACATACAGTTACACATGCTCACACACATATACAGTTACACACGCTTCGGCAAATACACACACCTGTCCACATTCACATACACACTCTTACTCACATGCGCGCACACACCTTGGCGTGAGGTTTGGGGTAGACCTGGCTTTGGATGATATTACATAAGAGTGTGTCACCGCCTGTCGTGTCAGAGAGTGGAGGAAGGGTAGTGAGTGAGTCACAGGGGAAGAACACATATACACACACACAAACACACACACACAGATACACACATACACACACACACACACACACACACAGATACACACACACACACACATAGATACACACACACAATCACCTTGTCTTTTCACATTTTATATTTTTGGACACCTGCCATGAACTGCTGGGGCTTCACGATGACTCTCTCTACCACTCTGTGTCTCTGTCTGTGTTCAGGTCAGTATTGGCCGTTGGGCTGAGCGTAGCAATGTCAGGGATCACATGGCTAATATAACATACAGTACAAGGGCGAGAAAAAGCCTTTGAAGTGAATAATCAGAATGACTATAAGAGGATTGAAGAGGTATAACACTGCTGTTATAAAACTGCTACAAGACCACAGGGACTACTGATAAGTCCTCTGGCTGCGGCCGTGTCTTCCTGTTTTTATTTTGTTTCTTTCTCTGTCACTATACTTGCTGTTTCTCCTTTTCGCTCTTTCTCTCTCTTTCCCTCTCTCTCTTTGTTTCTCTCTCCCACAGTTATATTGTTCCCATAGTTGACCTCCTGCAATGGCCTACAGCATCCTCTCCAGTATGTTCCTAATCAGGAAGAGGAATTACTCTCTTCCACTCTCCTTCTTCTTCTTCTCCTCCTTCTTATTTTTCTACTCTGTTTTGGCCACCAGCCTGTCTGTCCCACTGGCTCTGCGGCTGAGCGTGAGCTTAACGAGTCCCCACAGAGAGGTGGCATCTGGACCCGTCCAGTTAGCTGCTCTCTGCAGTGGCTGCTGCAGAGTGGTGCAGATACTGCTGCAGAGTGGTTTCACATGGCTGGACGGTTGGACATTGGGGCAGTATAACACATCTATTACCGCCCCACCCACCCCAACCCCCCCCCCCCCCCCCCTCAGAAACGCACAAACACACACATCTACACCAAGTCCACTATAATGATAACCAGCAGAGGTTCACAGCCACTGGCTAAACACACACACCAGAAAATAAAGCGTGTACACTCTCATGCTAAAAGCTCCTTCTCCAGAAGACAACATCAATAGCTAGTGGAGTCTGTGTTATCTATCTACCACACCCCTGTGTTGTGCCATAGTTTGCAAGCATCAAAGAAAAATACGCAAACTACATTAGCTAGCTGAGCAGCTGGCATTGCTATTGGACTTTATACCAACCATTAACGCCCCCTCCACGGCATGTACGCACATAAACGCACACACACACACACACACACACATACACACACACACACTTTCATTGGAGGGCATCCTTTGCCACCCACCTACACACAGCCACTTTGCACTGTGTGTGTGTATGTGTGTGTGTGTGTGTGTGTGTGTGTGTGGGATGAAAGCACTCCAGCACAATTCACACTGGGGGTAGTATTGATTCTGAGATATATGTGTGTGTGTGTGTGTGTGTCAAATGGCTTACAGGTTCTCTGCCTCTCCAGCCTACACTCGTCCTCTCTTCCCAGCGACAAGTTATTCCTCCCACAGACTGCCTCTGCACCTCTCTTCCCCTTCGTATTAGTCCTTTTTTGGGCCAGCTGTGCTGTGTGGTACGGTGCGATAGCATCCGCCGTAGAGGCGTGTTAGCAGCAGGTCTGCTGATGGCATCTGAAGCCGGGGAAACCACAAGGGCTGGGAGCTGTCGATGAGATGTGCTGTAAGAGCCCTCGTGTGCTGTCGTGTGTGTGTGTGTGTGTGTGTGTGTGTGAGAGAGAGAGAGAGAGAGGGAGTGTGTGGTGTGTGTGTGTGTGTGTGTGTGTGTGTGTGTGTGTGAGAGAGAGAGTGGGAAAGTGTGTGTGAGAGAGGGAGGGAGTGAGTGGGTGTGTGTGTGTGTGTGTGTGTGTGCGTGTTCACAGTGCATCTGCAAGATAGGTAGAAATAGATTAAAGATCTGTTCTTACCACCCATGTTGCAGCCTGGAGATTCCGAATCAGATTTTAAGGGCTAGTGACCTTTATACAGAAGTACCTCTGTTTCCTGTAACATTTAACAGATAGCCGAGACCAATTCAGTGTTCTAACGTGCCTCTCATGTACTGTATTGCACGAGCCTTAGAGAGTTTTCAGGAATTAAGACGCTACATTTTACATCATTGGAAAACGTATGTACTGTATGAGTACATTTTTTACTGCATTTATTAATTGATAAGTGACTTGAAGTATTTTTAGAAGCATGTTTAAAATGAAGACTAGACTACAGAAGAAGACAAGACTACACCCACTGGCTTTGAATCCAAGACCCACCCCAAACTTTCACATTTCCCTGTACTTTTCGCCAAAGATTTTCAAACCTCCTTCGAGGCCTGCTGTCACAAGGCATTTGAGTAGGTTTCAGCCTTTCAAATGCTGTCGGTGTCCTTGGGAGTTTGTCAGTGAGCACTTGGTCTTCAACAGGCCAGAAACCTGGAGACTCGATTCAGTGTCAGAGAGTGGGCCTTAAATGGCAGTGCAGCGATTAATCATACTGCAGCCATTGATTATCATTAACCGTTGATCCTTCATCATCAGTGCAAATGCGCTTACTGGAGCAGGTAGAGGGAGGGCGGAGAGGAGAGGAGAGTTTCCTCTCCAAATCCCGAGCTTTCCTGATCAGCCGATCAGTCATACTGCAGCCATTGATTATCATTAACCTTGATCCTTCATCTCCCTCGTATCTCCAGGTCTGGTGATCCGGCCCAGGTCCCTGGACATCATCTTCAACCGCACTAATCCCACGCAGTATGGCCCGTATGTCCGTCACCTGGAGAGTCTCCTGCAGCGTAAGTAGGCAGTCAGGAGCGAGGCAAGCCATGTGAATAATTCATCAGACAAGTCAAGGTTGTAGATGCTGGGCTCAGTGGCCTTGCAATGTCATCTTTTTACTATATAGGAACCTGTTCTCTCTCTCTCTCTCGGGGGTGTGTGTGTGTGTGTGTGTGTGTGTGTGTGTGAGAGAGCATATCACCAAATGTTTATTTCATGTTCCTGTCAGTAAGCCTCAGTATATTGATGTGGCTTACCGTGTCTCTGAATGCGATCGGAAGTGACACTGAGGTTATGAAATGACTGACATGTCGAGGTCACACCAGTGGTGGTGCTTCTTCCTTGTTTGCTGCAGTCTTGCTCCGCCTTTGTATCCGCGTGACGTCCATCTCATTAGCTTGCTCGTCAGGGCGCAGCAGATCATTTCATCCATCTCACTCATTTCTAATTGGTCACCCTGGAATGCGCTTTGTGGCTTAAGATCGTTTGCGAGATTGAGTTAGTTTCACTATTTGCGACGACACAGTTGCTGCATGTTATTAAAAGAGATCACATTTGCATGCTCTTTGGCTTGTCCTCAGAGAAGAACTGGTAATCGTACTACTGAGAGGGAAGTACGATCTTTACGGAGCACTTCTATGGGCATAAGCCAAAAAAAACGTTTTCATTACGTTATTTTCCATACATTCAAATATAGTAATGTAGATTGTTATAAAGGTTGTTGCAAGTGTCCATGTATGCATTCATTGTTTCACTTCCAGAAAACATCGTTCTGATGCAATAGTTTCAAATCACTACTAACCGTTTCTACTTCTGACTCTCCAAGAGGATTCTTTAAGCCTAACTCAGATGACATGTTGCATCCTTGCATGCACCAGACACCAGAGAAAACCACTTAATTGTCTCAGTTTCCTCATTTCAAATCATCTCAGGAACATCCCGTCAGCACCATCATGCCAGACTCAGACCACAACACTCTACAATAAAAAAAAAGCATGCAATGCAGATGAGCACGCTAAAAACAAAACAAAAGAAAAACCTAAACTCTTCACTCCTAACGCTGTCCGCTCGGGTGTTGCCTTCGCCTTCCAGAGTACAACGACACGATTCAGGAGCAGAACGAGCTGTGCATGGTGAACGAGTACACTGAACAGGACGCGGTGGCGGAGAAGAAGGTGTGCCAGTTCAAGCGCAGCCTGCTGCGGCAGTGCTCCGGCCTGGCTGACGCTACCTTCGGCTACGCTGAGGGCAAGCCCTGCATCCTGGTCAAGATGAACAGGGTGAGTCGCAGGGTCGCTGCTGCCACCACCAGTTCCCCTGCCCTCTCATTTAATGGCTCTGTGGCCGACAGGGGAAGTGTGGGAGGTGCATTGCGGGGTTTGTAGTCTTTTTTTTTCCAACTGGGTGATGACCTTCAGCTACTCTGAGAGCAAGTCGGGTGTCCTGGTTAGGATAAACAGGGTCAGTCATTGCTGCCACCACTTACACTGCACTCTCATTTGGTGGTCCTGTCATCCGGTGGCTGGCTAGCCAGGGGAAGCGTGTGTTCAAAGATTGACCAAAGATTGCCAACTCTCAAAGATTAACTAAAGATTGCCAACTCTCAAAGATTAACTAAAGATTGCCAACTCTCAAAGATTGAAAAAAGATTGCCAATAATTGCGTTTTTTGGCCTGAGATGCATTGAAGTCAATGGAATAGATTTTGCATGCAATTATGAGACAGGATCAGAGACAAATAAATGGGAGAAATAAGGGCAGTTTGTAATGCACAAGATGATGGACCTGTAACTCTCCTGCGCTGAGAGCCAAACACATTGTCGGAAAAACTTAAGTTTCACCTCACCGGACTGTGCTGTTTATTTCCACTGTTACTATAGCAATAACCACACAGCATATTTTGGTTCATGTAACCAAGTTAACCCGAGAACATTTTTTAGTTTAGTCTTGCCTTATTTTTGTTCTGAAACGTTGTTCATGCCGGTTATGTCGGATTTAAACAGTGATTCCAGCTATGTACTTTTAAGGTCTGTTTGACCATCCCATGTGGAGCTATGAGTCTCTCCCCATTCATTTAGATAGGAGCTTGATCTTGTTTGCCAGAAATAGCTGCCTGTATACGTTGCCAAGATGGCTGCCGAGTGGCAAGACTTGCCAATAACGACTCTGACAGGACTCATGTGTCTCATGCCAAAAGTGTGAGAGTTGGCAACAATGGTGGAGAGTGTGAGGTGCGTTGTGGGATTTGTAGTCTGTCCAACAGGGTGACTACAGAACTTTCTATGCGGCCGATGAATGGGCGTCCCCCTGTGTCGGATTTCGGGGCAGGGGTGGGGTGGGGCGGGTTTCTCAGGGAATGTTTTGCATTCCGTCACACAAGGAATCATACAGTCAGGAGCAGGTGTGAAAAAGAAGCAGTTATCGCACACACAAAAGCACTGTAAGGCCCAACAGATGGCGTTGACCGTAAGCTGAGCTAAAGGGCTGAAACTGCATCTTTGAATGAGTTGAATGATGCTTGTTCCCTATTTCAGTGTTTGTTATTTATCCCTTAGATTATTGGGCTGAGACCACGAGGGGAACCTTATGTCAACTGCACAGCAAAGGTAACGTTCGTCGCCGTCCTCTCTTCGCTGTCTCTGTTTCTGTCTCTGTTTCTGTCTCTGTTTCTGTCTCTGTCTCTGTGTCTCTGTCTCTGTCGCTGTTTCTTTGTCAGTCACGTTGGGTTTGTTAAGGAGGGCACGGACGCAGTGTGCGCCAACAACATACTGTATGTGATTAGTGTGTCTATATTTCTTAGTGCCTTTGTTCACTGTTTTGAGTTACGTGTAAACTATATTTGTGTGTCTGTGTGTGTGCGCGCGTTTGTTCCTGTCATGTTTGTGTTTTTTTTTTTACACACGTGTTTGTATTTGGTTTCTCTCCACGCTGCCTCTAGCACCCGCACTTCTCTGGTGGGTAAGACGTCAGGTCCTCTAGCTGTACCCCGCCCTCCCCCTTCCCCCCCTGCTGTCTCCCCTGGGTCCTAGCCCCGGCCTTGCTTCATATCTCCGCGCTGCTTTCTCTCCAAGCTCCCGTGATGTGACGCTTCAGTGTCTGGCGCTGGCCTAACTCTAAACAAGCAGCCTTCATTTGCCAGATGTGTGGTATACCTTCAGTTCCCTGCCATCTGTATTATGTCATCATAGCACAGACTGCCATCGAAGGTGCTGCAAAACTGATACCTGATCAGTGCTCTCATACCTCACACATGTATGGTTTTGCAGCCGTTCACGTCGACAGGACTCTTTCCAGGCGCTTCCAGGCCCACCCCTCTTGTGAGGCCTGTTAGCTGATCTAGCGATAGCTAGCCCTCATGGCGCTGGTCGACCCTCCTTCAGTCAGACCCCCGAACCACAAGAACTCAAAGCCCAGTTAGTAGTCAGGTGACTCTCAAAGGGATGTGGCTAATTTAGGCCACACCTAGGCTGTTCGTTCTCTTTCTCTGCCCCCTTGGTCACCTTTTGAACTTTGACCTGTGTCAATTTTGAAGGTATATGAAGGACACCAGACATAGTGCCCCCGTCTCTTGCAGGAGCCAGTAGAGAAGCTTGAGTGCTAACGACTCTGATCAAAATGTATGTGGTTCACCACACGTTCACAAGGACTTAGCATCGTGTCAGGCGCAGCCATCTTAGTAGCATCGCTGAGTCCTGTAAGATAGTGGCTCTGTACAGAGCTCTGAGGCTTTCCTCGCTCTTCTGAAGTCAAATGGACACAGTGCTTTGTGGTACGACTGAATTTAAAATCAACGCCGGACTTTTAAATTCTCCCTGTGTCACGCTTCAAACTAACACCCTCTCCTGGATAGTGGCTAGCTCTGGAATGGATCGGGTCCCGATTACAATCCCAGTCTGGTCCGGTCCGGGTTCTATCGGGACCAGATCTGTCTCAGCGTCGGCCACTATTTGGGCTATGGCTAGAATTGAGGCAACCTTCAGTTAAGCCGACTCATCATTCAACTATTCACTCGCTTCTGATGTAGCTAATAACAGATCAACAACGAGATGGCTTAGCATGCTGCACTGTTAAGATGAAAGTGTTGGGTAAGTTAATAGTTTCGGTTTCTGAACTGATGCAGGCCAAAGACACATCTCATGTCCGCCTCACTGAGTCTCAGTGTGCAGAAAGTGATTGTGTATATTTGGGGGGTGGGGGTGGGGGAGGGTAGTATTTCTTAAAAAGGACGCTTACATCACACCACACACATCATACATCAGTGAAGGAGATCCTCAAAGCCCATCGTTGAAGTGTGTGTGTGTGTGTGTGTGTGTGTGTGTGTGTGTGTGTGTGTGTGTGTGTGTGTGAGAGTGTGTGTGTCTGCACACATTTCTATGTGTGTTTCCGTGTGTGTGTATGTATATGTGTATGTGTTTTGGGGATCTTGTGGTGTTGACTACCATACATGCTTACCTAGTATTAGTATGGCTGTTATAGAATATGAGGTCAAGATGTTTATTGTGTATGTGTACAGACTACTTTTAATGTGTGTGTGTGCGCGTGTGTGCGCTTGCGTATGTGTATTAGAGTGGCACCAAGCCTGTGCCTGTGTGTAAATGTTGGCTTTGGTCACATGACGCCCGGTCTCATCCTCTTCCTCCCCCACTACCTGTTCTTCCTCCAGAGAGACACCCCCTTACAGATGTCTTATTTCCCCACCGAGGCAAAGTTTGACAAGATGTACTTCCCTTACTACGGAAAAGTAAATCATGTAAGGCAAACACCTGCAGTTCGCATCACAGCAATGGCGTTTCTGTGTATGTTTATAGCAATGCCAACTAGGCAGTCATTTAAGAGAACGATAAACACAAGCACCTAATACCACTTATTAATACTTATCTTCTGATTAACAACAAAGAGCTAAATCAAATGTGATACCAGGACATAAACCTGTAAAGATTGTAATGAGTGCATCTGTAGTTCAGCTAAAAGCGCTAATAGGTCATAGCAACACCAGGGTCTTGTTTTCACTACAGATACTAACACTAATACTATGCTAATCTGTATCTGTGCTACTTTGGATAAAGGCATCTGCTAATTGAGTCAATGTAAACAATAGTTTTTTATTATGTTTTCAAATATGAAAGTAAGTTTTCATCTGTCCATGCCTGTGTCCCGTAGCCTAAGTACGTCCAGCCCCTGGTGGCCGTGCAGCTGCTGCTGGCTAAAGAGGACTACAACACCGAGATCGCCATAGAGTGTAAGGTGGAGGGATCCGACCTGAAGAACGACGATGATCGCGACAAGTTCCTGGGCCGCATCACGTTCCGGGTGACGGTGACCGAGTAGCCCCTCCACCCGCTTGCCCCACCCTCAGAGCGTCCGCTGCCGGAGCAGCACGATGCTCAAAGTCGCCTGTTTCCATAGCAACCACCCCACCCTACTCGCTCCATCCACCCCACATACACCCCCCCCCCCCCCTTTCTCCGCTCCCCCCCATACACTCTGACACACTCTGATACACCCTACCACAAACACCACCACCAGATTGCCACTTCCTGACCCTGTAACTAAGGGGGTCAAGGTAAGGGTGGACGTGGGCTACTCGTACTGTTTCAGAAGCATGGTGTGTGCTGCCGGGTCAAAGGTTATTCCCCACTCTACCTCTTCCTCATGTATTACTCTAACTACCCGCCCTGCCTGCCTGCCTCCTCCTCCCACCCTCAACACACACTGTCTTAGCAAAAATACGAAACAGAAAAATAATAATCAAAGCACTGTTACAAACAAAAGACAAAAAAAGCAGACAAACAGGAAGAAACAAAAAGCACACACCTCCCCCATGTGCCCCTCTTCAGCCCCAAGTAAGTGAGAGCCTAGCGACACCGTGCCATTCTAGGGACCTGTAAATAGACGTATCAAAGCTATGAGTTTGATGTGGTCTTCTCTCCTGTAGTGCTGTGCAGCCTGCTATGTGTGTACGTGACTGTGCTGTGTTGTCTTCCTCTATGTACATATTTAATGGATTTAAGATAAAAAAAGAATGAACAGATACACTGTACCCCCCTACCCTGCCCTCATCCTATATCTCACTGATGTCTGACCGCTGTAAGAAATCAAGAGTTAAGAAATAATAAAATAGCTGTAAGTAAAGATTATTGATAATTAAAATATATTAAAAGAAAAAAACACCAAAAAAAAAATTTATCAACTTTGTTCATCCCCTTGGTCCAACATCTGGGGAAATGGATTTTTTTTTTACCTCTGCGAGAAACATGAACTCTGCAGATGCCTTAAGATCTGTAAGAAAAAATCTTGAAATAAAGGTGATTTTAAAAAAAACTGTTTAGATGTGATTTTAATTGCGTTTGTGTCCACTCTGTCGTCAAATAAATGTCACACTGTTGCAGTGATGCATCCCAAATGACTTAGGAAAAGTTGATGAAAGTGCAGTGAAGGATCTGACAATTAAACAACAGTAATATAAAGTCTTAATTCTGTAGTACAGTTAACAATGAGCATGGCCTCAAACTGCTTTACAGATCCCAAGGGGTAAACCCCTTAGAGCAAGTAAAAAAAAGCCCACAGTGGCCATGAAAGTCTTCCTTTCAACAAGAAGACATCAAGGGTAAAATTGTAAAGTATAACTACTATGAAGACCTTGACAAGAGTTCTTTGTCCACTTTTCTGTCTCAGTAGCATGGACATTTAACAGGAGTCTACAGAGTGTGTGTTGGTAGTAATTGGTTAAGAAAATGTAGTTATTTTAATATTCTGATTTCATATGGATGCATCATTTACAAGGGATGAATTATAAACTGGTGTAGATTACAAGAGGATTGATCTTTATAAACATGGATGCATTATAAACCGGTGTAGATTACAAGATAATTGATCTTTATAAACATGAATGCATTATAAACCGGTGTAGATTACAAGATAATTGATCTTTATAAACATGGATGCAACAGGCCATGTCTTCATCAGAGTACATGAAACATATAACCATATATACCATATCGCAAGTAACTGATTGTATTGGAATACCTGGATATTCACCTTCCCAATTAACACCTTTCAACACAGGGGGGCGACCAGAGAAGTAAAGGTTTATCAAATGCTGCCACCTACTGGTGAGCCACAACCCGTGCATCTCCGACCTACTGGATTAGTTTATTCCCGTAGCTGTGAATCCCTTCACGTCAAAGTCTGCCACTCGTTCAGGTATTAACAATCGTGTTTCTGTTGGTGTTTTAAGGGACATAATTATGTACCTATGCCCACAAAACAGTGGCAATGTCAAGCCTGTGATAAGAGCAGTAGGGCACTTTAGGTGACCAAGTTGTGTAAGCGCCAAGAGGTCACATAGCCCACACGGTGGCACTACGAGGTGCTGACAGGAATAATGGCCTGGAGTGGTCGGAGCAGAGTGGTGGTGATAAACCAGAGGGGGGAGAGTGACCTTAGCTCTTGATTGGATAATCTGTGACAGCACCAAAGTCATGGGTAGAGTGGCCTTTATCGCAAACACCCTGATTGGAGTGGGCTTTGATGTTATGTGAAGCTTGCGCTCTAAACACAACGCGTGTGCACACATGAGTCATGACTACACACACAATTAGTCACACGCGGTTATGATAGTTTGTAGTGTATGAATTATAGCAAAGTCATGCAATGCACAAACGAGTGACAGAGCAAAAACTATTTTGGAAGAGAGAGAACGTTTATACAGGAACCATTTACACCTGAAGATCATTTCAATCCTGAGAGCCAACAGTGGGTTTGCGGAATTATAATTAGGTTTATCTTGCTGTTCTATTTTCCGGTGGAATTGTCTCCACATGGACCGGAGACCTAGCGTGGCCTCCCTTGAGGAGCAACTGCGATGCCCCGTATGTCTAGAGGTGTTCACCGAGCCTCTGATGCTTGAGTGTGGACACTCCTACTGCCGCACTTGCGTCCGCTCCATGGACCTAGACCCGCTGGGTCAGCTCCAGTGCCCGGTGTGCCGCTGCTCCGTCGACGGCCTGAGCCCTCCACTCAACCACTCGCTGGCTCGCCTCGTCGAGTCGCTACGGGAGGTGAATCGGCCGGGCGACGCCCCGTCCGAAAGCTGCACGCAGCATAACAACCCTCTCAGCCTGTACTGCGAGGAGGACCAGGTGGTCATCTGCGGACTGTGCGGCAGCATCGGAGACCACCGCGCCCACAAGGTCACCCCCATCAGCAGTGTTCACAGCCGCATGAAGGTACACACGAACAGTCCAGAGACGCAGAGAAGTGGGGTGAGAGGTGGTGATGATGTAGGAGCCCTCCACTGAGGGGGGGGTCCAGAATATTTCCATCACAGTGCATCAGAGTAAATTAAACTGGTACCAAGAGCAATGGTCTCACAGAATGTTCTAGAATTCTATAAATACCTAGGCCTAGGTCAGTATGAGAACATAAAAAAAGACTTTAAAGAATACCACAATATTTATCTGTTTTATGTGACATTTTCATCTTTGTCAGTGACATAGACATTTGCCCCAAAAGAGACCAGAGGAGGAGAGTGAAGGAAAGAGATTTGTGGTGTGTTGTTAAGTTTATGAAGGACTAGTTTTCATCCACTATGTACGGTGTAGTACCATATTAGACCACCAGCAGTAGATAGGTGATAGAAATATAGGATGTACACAGCCTCTAAAAACACCAGTGCGGTACCCATTGTGATTGCCATCCTTCACAGAGGGGAAAAAATTATGGAAATGGTCACTGAAGAGAGAGAGAGAGAGTCTGTGTGTGTGTGTGTGTGTGTGTGTGTGTGTGTGTGTGTGTGTGTGTGTGTGTGTGTGTGTGTGTGTGTGTGTGTGTGTGTGTGTGTGTCCATGGTTGTCAGTATTCTGTGCATGCAGGGAGGATCAGTGATGCGAGAGGTGTTGCCTTTAGTCCTGGGTGTCTCTGGAGTGTCTCTCTGTTTCCGTGCAGCCTGTGAATGTCTCTGACCCTCTCTTGCGGCTGTTATTGTTCTCATTTGTGAGAGGAAGACAAGAAAACAGAAAAAAATCCTTTTCAAAACTCCCACAGCGCTCTTGCTTTTTCTGGCTCTGCTTGTGTTGACGTGTTATGGCGATAACAAAAGTGCTAAAAGCTTTCTTGCGATTAGCCACAGCAAATGGCATTGTTATCACCTCAGGGGCAGAATAAACACCATGTGTTAGTCCAGCATTATGTCACTGTTTTGATGTTTGACCTCTCACTCTCTCTCTCTCCTTCTCTCTCTATCTCTCTCTCCTTCTCTCTCTCCTTCTCTCTGTCCTCTCTTTCTCTCTCCTTCTCTCTCTCCCTCTCTCTCCTTCTCTCTCTCTGTCCTTCTCTCTGTCCTTTCCCAGGAGGACATTTCCAGTCTGATGACAGAGTTTCAGAGCCAGAGGCGGAAGCTTGAGGAGCAGATCTGTAAAATGGCCTACAACAAATCCCGCATCACCGTCAGTAACCACTCCCGCCCCCTCCCCCCTCTCTGCTCACAAACTTAGTAGATGAGACGTCTGAAACCTTATTTATGCTCAGCGCAAGAGGCCCCTGCAAGCCCCTTGCGCATCTTTTCACGTCTTGCGTGCGTCGGGCGATTTTTCTAGACTTGCGCCAGGGGGGGGGGTATTTTACTGCGCAAGGGGCTCTTGTGTATCTTACGTGCTTACGCGTTGCGTCTAAAACTGACTATATATCGGCCTTCAAGAAGCATGCTGGCCCCTTTAGCATTACTGTGATGAGGTCTGGCAATCATGCAGGAGGGTAGGGGGGAAACCAATCTAGTTAAGAGTGCGTCAGCAACCTTTCTGATGGTTTTCTTTGAGTTGTAATGGCTGCCATGATTGGCTTGGTCCATTAGAGCAGTGATTGTAATCATCTTACGTCAGTGGGAGTGGGACAAGGGGGGGGCAATGTGTGAGTGTGTGTGTTAGTGTGTGTGTATGAGTGTGTTTGAGTGTGTGTGTGTGTGTGAGTGTATGAGTGTGTTTGAGTGTGTGTGTGTGAGTGTGAATGTGAGTGTGTTTGAGTGTTTGTTTGTGAGTGTATGAGTGTGTTTGAGTGTGTGTGTGCAAGTGTATGAGTGTATTTGAGAGTGTGTGCGTGTGTTGGTGTCATCCATTCACTTAATGCTTTGATTTTGTGTGTACTTGTACATGTATATCTACCTGAACACGTGTGCACACGAGTGTGTGTGTCTACATGTGTAGACCGAGTCTGATCTGCTGAAGTGGACACTGCATAAATGTGTGTTAATGTGTCACGATTCCGTACTTCTGTGTGTTTGTGTCTGTCTGCCTGAATACATGTTTGCGGGAGTGTGTATGCATGCCTCTGTGTGTATCTGCCTGAACACCTGTGACAGTGAGTGTGTACACATGCCTCTGTGAGTGTGTACACATGCATCTGTGTGTGTCTGCCTGCCTGTACACATGTTAGCGTGAGTGTGTACACATGTCTGTGTGTGTGTCTCCACACACAGAACGAGTCGGACGTGCTGAAGTGGGTGGTGCGTAAGGAGTTTGGCGAGATGCGGCGCTGCCTGGAGCTGGAGGAGGCGGCCTTCATGCAGCGGGTGGAGAGCACGGCCTCCGCCCTCATCGGCTCCATCCAGAGCCAGGCCGACCACATGGGCACGCTGCTGGCTCGCTTCCAGGAGGCTGAGGGCACGCTGGACGCCCTGAGCAACGAGAGCCACCTGACCTTCATCACGGTGAGGAAGACGAAGGGAGAGAGGGGGGTCCTGTCCCACAGATTTACATGTATTGATTGAGCGGACTCTATTAGCCAAAGTGACTTGCTGTACAGTAAGGTTCAGGTTCAGGTTACTTTATTTGTACCCATAGGTGGATTTGCACTGGACGAGTCATCATCTATCTTGACACACATTTTACAAACAAAACAGACAATTGACACACATAACGACAGTATTCAGGGTTACAATCCTTCCTAAACCGCAATAAAACAAAACTAGAGATAATAAAATGTTTCATCAGTATGTGTGCTCCCGTCAATCAAACCCATGATGCTTTGGCGAAACGTCCCCCAGAACCTTATTAGTGCCAGATATGGCCAGGTCCACAGTGAGCAGTTATCCAGTGGCCCCAGTGAACACACACACACACACACACACACACACACACACACACACACACACACACACACACACACACACACACACACACACACACACACACACACACAGAACCTTATTAGTGCCAGATAGGGCCTGGTCCACAGTGATCAGTTATCTACCCTCTTGGCTCTGGTCCCCTCCTCCAGTCAGATAAATGCAAATGCTGCTTGATTATTATGCGCTGGTCTCTTGATGAATGTGTTTGTTCTCCCCTGCAGAAGTATGGATCGATCGCTCCAAGGTGAGTCCCAGTCACGCGTGAGGGTTTGGGGGTCATTAAAGCATAATGGAGCTGGCGTAAATCACAGGAGTGTGGCTGTTTGGGACCCGTTAAGCTGCAAGGCTATTGGGTTATTAGCATCTCCCAGGCAGGAAGATCCCTGCCGTGCACCAGATTAGAAAGGCTTTAAAGTAATGTAGGATTTCTGCATGAGCAGCATTAATATTGCACATGTGTATGTGGTGTGTCTGTGTGTGTTTGTGTGCGTGTGTGTGTGTGTGTGCATTTGTGTGTGTGTGTGCATGTGCGTTTGTGTGTGTGTGTGTGTGTGTGTGTGTATGTGTGTGTGTGTGTATGTGGTGTGTGTGTGTGTGTGTGTGTGTGTGTGTTTGAGAGATTTCATGTGTTTGTGTGTATGAGGTGTGTGTGTGTTTGTGTATGTGGTGTGTGTATGAGGTGTGTGTGTGTGTTTGTGTATGTGGTGTGTGTGTATGAGGTGTGTGTGTGTGTGTGTGTGTGTGTGTGTGTGTGTGTAAGTGGATATGATGTGTGGTTATGTGTGTGTGTGTGTGTGTGTGTGTGTGTGTGTGTGTTTGTGTGTGTGTGTGCGTGCGCATGTGTGTGTGTGTGTGTGTGTGTGTGTGTGTGTTTGTTCACCGGGGGCAGATTTAAAGAGGGGCAGCAGCGGCAGCAGAGAGAGGAGCGGATCTACAGCTCCATAAACTTTGACCCTGGCTTCAAGCACAACGATATCAAGATGGCCGTGTGGAAGAGGCTCCAGAGGAGGGTGCTGCCAGGTAGGGGAAGCTGGGGGGATCCACAGAGTCTGAGGCAGGAGCACCACATAAAACCTGCATCCTGGACAGGCCTCTGCCTCGGTCCGTTTTCAGACCCTTGCAAGAGTTAGATCTGTCTCACAGTCAACTCAGAACTTTGTGTTATTGTGGAATGATTCTCTCTGTAATCACATTTATATTTTAATTTAAAATATACTAAATTGACATTATGTGGTCTTATGCATCATTTAGACACAATCAGTACACAGTATTCTTTCAATTAATTTCCTGCTGCTGGTAACGTCTCTTTAGCAAGAAGACATGCATCTTTCTTATGACACCTCAGAGAACAATAGCTTCATGTGCAGAGCTGTGCCTGCCCCCTCTCTGCGATTAATAGCACTCATAACTTCATAATTATTATACTTAACAAATAAAGAGCCATCCCATAAATCATTCCCCTAAATCATTCTCTTGAAATCCAATAAACTTTTGCACTGTCTGGTACAGCCATCACAAAATGTTCTGGTAGGCATTTATTATATTCTTCTTATTATATATATATTATATAATATTATATTCTTATATTTGATTCTCTATAGCTGGGAGTGCCGCCTCAATGATTACATAATGCTGCAGATGTTGTCTCTGCAATGGATAGCACTCATAACTTTTATAATAATTATTATACGTTTATATTGTGCCATCCCATAAATCATTGCATTTATATCAGTCACAGGTACAGTTATCACAATATATTCTGGAAGGCATTTATTATATTATTATATTATGTTTATATATAAATATATATATATATATAATATTACATTTTTTTATTATATTCTTATTATGTTTATATATATATATATTAGTGCTGTCAAACGATTAAAATATTTAATCGCGATTAATCACATTTTTGTCATAGTTAACTCAAAATGAATCGCGATTAAATGAATCAAAATTAATCGCGATCACAAATTGTATCTATTCTAAATGCCCCTTCAATTATTTTTTTTTCCATCATTTTTATTTTAAGGCTGTTATCAACATGGAAAAGTGGATTGGCTTGCTTTAAGCAATGTTTTATTTTATTGAAAAACAACATTGCCAAACAGGGCGGTACAAAATAAAATTATAAAGTGCACATTTAAGATAAACATGGACTCAGCCTATAGTGCAGTTAAACCATGGCTTAATATTTTTTGCTGCCAGCTGCCTGTTGACATTTTCAGACAACAGTGAAGCTCGCTTCTTTTGCACAACACAACTTTTAAAGGTAAACTTTCTATTCAGAAGCTTTTTATCATCCATTTCGCTGTATCGCGCTCATAATTCACTCAAACGTGACGTTAGCCTACTACAAAGTTTGGGAGGGCAAAATAACGTTGATCGCGTTAATCGCGCGATAAAAAAATGAACGACGTTAAAATGGGTTCGCGTTAACGCCGTTAATAACGCGCTAAACTGACAGCACTAATATATATATAATATTACATTATTTTATTATATCTTTATTATGTTTATATATATATATATAATATTACATTCTTATATTATATTCTTATTATTTAATGACCAGAACCAGAACCTTCTTTCATAAACACAGGCCTGAAGTGCTAGAACCAGACTCTTCTCTGTCATACACAGGCTGGAGTAAACAAGGCCTTTTTACAATTACATTCTTGTATCATATTCTTTTATTTTATTCTGGGAGTGCCACCTCAATGCTTACTTAACACTACAGATATTGTGCCTGACCCCTCTCAATCACCCCCCCCCCCCCCCCCCCCCCCCCCCAGCCCCCGCTCCTCTGAAGCTGGACCCCCTCACTGCCCACCCCATGCTGCACCTGAGTGCCGACCTGACCGCGGTGGAGTGTGGCGCCCCGCTCAGCCGCCTGCCCAACAACCCTGAGCGCTTCAGCTACAGCTACTGCGTGCTGGCCGGGCGCGGCTTCTCCTCGGGCAAACACTACTGGGAGGTGTGTGTGGCTGTGAGAGTAGTAGTGAAATTAAACTACAAAGTGTGTTCAATATTTTAAGTATTTTAAGTTTTACACATAGCTATTTTAAAAAAAATGTATATATTCTGATGGCTTATAACCCAATTCACTATTTAACATTGAAAAATGTCATTAACTTATATTGATTAATATGTCATTTAACTGACTGTATTCACACCAGTGACTAGTCCTACTTTCAGCACGGTACATGGTCACATGTTTACTAAATCACTGAATGTATTACCCTCTTGCTGGCATTATTTTAAATGCATTATAACAAATCCTTTTACAAAACACCAGTGGCTATGCCCTGAAGAAGGCACATAGCCAAATAATAGTTTGCGATATTATAATTTAAACAAAGTGAGTGTATTTTTTTGCTGTTCTTGTTTTTTTCCACTCAGGTGCGCGTGGGTGCCAAGCCAAAGTGGCGTTTGGGTCTCATCAAGGGCCAGGCTGGGCGCAAGGCCAAGCTGCCCAAGAGCCCGGAGGCGGGCGTGTGGCTCATCGGGTGCAGGGAGGGCCGTGTGTACGAGGCCTTCACCGCGCCGCGGGTCACCCTGCCACTGGCGTCGCCGCTGGAGACGGTGGGCTTGTTCCTGGACTACGAGAGGGGCGAGCTGACGTTCTTCGACGCAGGGAGCCCGGACGAACTGCGCCTCCTCTACTCGTTCCAGGCCGAGCTGCAGGGGAAGGTGTACCCGCTGATCGACGTGTGCTGGCACGAGCGCGGAACCAACAAGCACCCCATCACTCTGCTACAGCCTCACAAGCAGCAGGCCTGAGGGACATCAACTATAACCAGAACCTACTCTCAGAGGTACAGGCCTCATGAACCACATCAAGAACCAGAACCTCTCTCACAGATACAAGACTGAGAACCAGAAATTCTCTCGCAGACACAGGACTGTGGGACCAGAGCTAGAACCTTCTTACATAGACACAGGCCTGAAGAACTAGAGCTAGAACCAGTATCTCCTCTCACAGACACAGGCCTGAGAACCAAGGGGCATCTCCAGGATGGCACTGGATCTACCAACGCCTCTACAGAGCCTAGAGGGAGAAGAGCTTTTTTCTCATAAGATCAACATTATGATTATTTTAGCCTGAAATTATTAAATTTTCTTTGTTCACTTGGAATATTTACTCTTTGAACCACACTGTAGACGCGGAGCAGGCTAATGATGTGTGAAATCACTTGCTTAAAGTGATGTGTGTTGAAGGACATATGAATGTTTCTTTGGCAACGTTAAGATTGCCTTCTCTTTATCATCAGAAGCATAATACAGACTTCATCAGCATTTACCCAAGCTCGTCTGCTCTCTCCCTCAGAGGCTCCTTGAGAGGGACCCAATTCTAAAAGCTCTTTCTTTCTATTCTGAATTCTATGAAAGTCATGACCTTTTTCTGCTTTAAAGTCTCGTGTTTGTCATTTAAGCGTCTTTGAGAACTGTGAAAGACGCTATATAAATATCATGTATTATTATTAATATTATTTTTTGTGAATGCTCAAATATGAACCATTATGTGCATGTGGAGTGAGCTGGTGAGGAGAAATGTCTCGCTTACAATGATGCATAGTGAAAAGGATATATGACTGTAATATGTTCTACAGACAAAGCTGATGTGTACAACTGTTCCTTAACATCAGAGCAATAACAAACACATGACATATATCAACAGGCATATTTCGTTTCTTTTTCCAGAGCAACAACAATGTGGAAAAAAATCTGTTCACTGTAAAAAATCTAGTCACAATAATATAATAATATCTATCTATAAATAATAATACAATAAATAATATCTAATCACACATGATTATACCTGTCTACCTGTGTGTCTTATCTTCTGTTATGATAAATCTTCCAATCCCACTTCGTATATTAACTTTGAGGTTGTAAGCTGTAGCGCTGAGTGATGAGTGACATTTCCTCCTTCGATCTGCTCCACTTTCCTGCTACGCTAAATAATTACTTCTTACAAAATGAACTTGCTCACCAGCTCTGCTCAGACAAACCCAAACAGTAATATTCATCTCAAAATATGGCAGGCAAACAAAACAATGCCAGATGAGCACTCTGAGATTCTTCTGAATGAAGAGTGCGTTCAAAATAAAATGAATTATTATTATTATTAGATACAAGCAGACTAGGGCATGTTGACAGGAAGGGTTGGGAAGTTACATGATACATACAGAATTCAATTACAAAATGAATGTATTTGTAAGACATTACAGTTACTGACAAAAAATATGTAATAGAATAACAGATACTAATCAAAATATGGTTGGTGATCTGAATATATTCTTTTTGGTAAAAAGCTTTAAAGCTTTTAGTAGAATATAACATTCATTCTGTTGCTTTGCCATCAGACAAGTTCCATTCATTTGGCAGTATGTACTCTAATTTGGAGCGCCGTTTTTGATTGGTTGTCTAGTTCGCATTTGCACTCTCGTCTGCCAATCAAAAAGTGGTCCAAAGTAATCAAATATAATAAGTTACAGTACTTTGATGATGTAATTCAAATAAGTACATTACTTATTACATTTGGAACAGGGCAACTAGTAATCTATAACAATCTGTTACATTTAAAAAGTAACCTTGCCAACCCTGTTGCTAGGCGCACATCCCTCTCAGCAGGATTATCAGAGCATGGCGCCCTGGATGCTTCCCTGTGTCAGTGCACATCATAGCAAAGCCTTAGCGTTCAGAGACTGACGGCTTACTCAAGCCCCAGACACACAGCAGGTGCCTCGTCAATAATGGAGCATTGGGGGGTATGTTCTTGGAACATGACAAGATGCTCATTATGTAACATGAGCTCGAGAATGTCCTTAACTGGGTGATGTTGAAGATAGTTTATAGTTCTCAATAGCACGTGTATAACTAATTCAGTCCGTAGACCACTGACAAAAACACAACCAACAAATAATTTGGCCTAATCTAGGACAACGAACATCCATCATGATTTACCAGTGTTTTATTAGAACTGTCTTTTGCATCAAGTACTTGAACTTCATAGTATGATCACCAGATGGTGCTGTAGGTATGTCAACAGGGGCAAACCAGCAAAAATGTGTTTACAGTGCATCTTGCATAACAGCTCCCATGACAGATAATAATGATGAATATAATGACATTATGCATACAATTTCACATAAAACAGCACTCACTCAAAATGCTAAATTATCCCCATAAAATGCAGCTGGTCTCTGATGTTGTGTAACAGCAGGATGGCCTTTGAGATGGTCATAAGCCCACACCCATGGGTAGAGAGTGTGCGTCCATTCAGAGCAGCATATTAGCACATCTCAGTAGTACGTAAACAGATTACACAGTCCATTCTGAGGCCCAGCTCACAGAAACACAGAGTCAGAAACGCAGCTTGGTCTCAGGTTTCAAATGCAGCAAAACCAGTTCAAAAAGTTATTGTGAAATTATCTCTGAACCCTGACCAAGGATAAGGATGTAGGGAGTCGTGTGTAGTACACAGTCATGGACATGCAATGTTGCTGAGAGGGACTGAGACACAGGTGAGCTGACCAGCGCATTCACCTGGCCGTCCAGCAGGAGGCAGAGCAGGTGGTGCTGCTGCATATTTAATTTGTTGCAGTAATTTGTTACTCTCTGTTCAGTCCAGTGCTGCGTTGCCTGTTTAATAATACATCTGCCCTTACCACCGAGACTGAATAATTGACAGACCGGTAATTTTTGAGTTTGGGGTTTGCGTTCGAGCCAGAGCAAAGATTTAGCCTTTTCTGCTACCTAGAGGGGCATCAGGGTCTATACAGGCAAACTGGAGGGAATAACAGACTTAACTATCCAACCCAAAATACTTTACTGGTTTACCAGAGAAGCAAAAAGGTTCTCCTATGACTTAGATGCAAACCTAATGCACACCGTGTCAGAGAACAGTGCGAGCTTGTGCACACCAACACAAACTAAATCTCACCCCGTAAAACACATATGCTGTAAGTCCAACACTGCAGCAAAGAGGTTATGATCTATCTTGTCTCCTACATACAATATTCTCTGCTATCACTGTGATGAAACACAGCGAATTATCACCTACTTTGCAATCAGATCTCTGTTGCTTTGCTTAAGTCATTCCTAAGCTGGTGTTGAGTGTGGGATCTTGTCGGGAAATAGTCTGCATGTATCGTTTAATGAGAGACCTACTTAGAATAATTGCAGAGCGCACATTAGAAACACACAAGTAGCTCAGCCACGAAAACCAGGCGCTATTTTCAGCCTTGGCTTAGCATGCAACAAGTATGGGAGGGGAGTGGCGCATGAAAAGGAATAGCAAATTTAGAACGCTGACAGGGGTGACTTACGAGGGGGGGTGGGGGTGACTTCAGAGGTGGGGGAGGAAATCAATAAACCGACAGATCCCCTGGATCCTCCTTCCAGCTTTTGACACTCACACCCCACCTCTGCCCCCCTCCTCCCATCCTCTCATCCCTCCTCCTCCTCACTTCATCATCAGCCTCCAAATGGATGGAGACAGTTGCTATGGTAATACTATGACAACGCCTCACCTCCCTTGCATTGTATGACCACCGCATAACGTGAAAGCATGGCTGCAATGAAAGGTGCTCAGAATGATGAAATGCTTTGTGTTGTGTGTGTGTGTTTGAGTGTGTTTGTGTGTGTGTGTGTGTGTGTGTGCATGTATGCAAGTGTGTTATGTTTATATGTGTGCACATGTTTTCTTGTGTGTCTGGTGTGTTAGTGTGTGTACTTCTATGTTCCAGACAGTAAAAGCAAGACTGAGACGACAGGTCCACTGAAGCCGTTTCTATCAGCGTGAATGACCCGACCATGCATCCAAAAGCTCCTCGGCCCAAAGTCACTGTTTACTTGCATGGGTCTTGGCACCAGCACAGCTCTTTCGCGGTGGACAAACTACTGAGGACTGCCTTGCCAAAGTAATCAGGCCCATAGCTATGCCTTCGTCACACACCACAAGTTGTCCACCGAGCTGCACATTACGGAGCTGCACTCCTTGCAATCTTTCCCCTAGCTACCAAAACACCCCGTTTCTAATTCTAATCTATCCCTGAAACTTCCTCTCTCTCTCTCTCTCTCTCTCTCTCTCTCTCTCTCTCTCTCTCTCTCTCTCAAACAGAGACACACTGTATCAGCCGCAGAGACTAAGAGTACGAAAAAACGTATCACCAACAAGAGACTAGATCAAAAGATACTAGCAACACAAGCTCTGTACCTTGCCCAAAAGACCTGAATTGTAACGCTCGTCTACGCCATTGGTTCCACTGTACCCCTGTGGGTCTCGAGTAGACGTTTGGAAGAAAGAGGCTTTTTTTGTACCAGGGGCCAGGTGGATTAATTAGCGAATGTGAGCCTGTGAAAGGACCCGTTCCTGGGGGACCCCCCAGCAGTCTAAAGCCTCTGAAAGCAGGAGACAAACCATTCATCCGCTAATCCACACAGGCACATAAAACTGACACACCCACCCACGTCTTCGCTTCAGAAAAATAGGATGCGTCTGATGCTCAGCGGACAATGCTAGATGAGAGGAATAAACGGAGGGGAATGTTAAACTAAATCTGAGACACACACACACATTCTCTCTGTCTCTCTCTCATAAACACATGAAAATACACACACACTGTCTCTCACGCACACACATACACACACACATACTGTGAAGTGAATGCCCAAGGTAAAACCAGGCAGCTGGATGAAAGGCCTCTGACAAGGCCACGTTCAAGGTAAGGATGTTATATCCAGTGGCAAGGCCATGGGCTGTCCTTGTTTCTGTATGGACCCCACAGACTCCACTGTAAGTACCTTGAATAACAACATAGCTAAATTCTGATGTAGTTATGTATGTACATTTTCCTCATTGTGTTTCCGAACTGGTTGAACTAGTAATGTTACGTAATCTATAAATAGGGTGTCCAGAATGCTGGTTTTCCACCCAGTGCAGGGGAAAGGGGGAATCTTTCAAAGAATATTAAAAAAACAAAAAACGTTTAGTTCCTCTAGATTTAGGGGATACGAAGACAGCGAAGGATACAAGGACACATTATACAAATGTAAACAGTGGTAGCTTCTTTGTAAACAAAGTAGGTGTTTGATTAAAACGATCACGACCCAGCTTGGTCACCTTATGCAACTGGAAACATCATCTGTCGTTTGATAGTTGCGAGCAAAGTCTTTGCCGCGGAATTGATGTGTGTGCAAGTGAATTCGTGTACAGTCGCTGAGATGGTTAACTGGACCTTGTGTCCACGCAGCGCTGAGTGGTACCGAACGTTCAAGGACCAATTAGTGCATCCGCCTGTGGGTCCTCGGCCAGTCGATGCGACACTACCTTGATCCAGAGCCAATCAATGCAATTACGTCTTGGTTCGTGGCCAGTTTGACGCTCTCCAGTGGTTGCGGGCCACTTAAAATATTTGACTGATGCAGCAGGTGGGCGGGGCACATCGTTACTGTGTGTTTACATTAAAAGTCTGACGACGTTGTTTGATGTGACCTGGAGACGGTTTCCATTAGACTTCTCTAATTTTTCTCAAACCTAAAGTGAAATAACTAATATGACATCCTCAAGCGAAACTGACTGACAAAAAAAAAAACCTGATCCCATCACATAGCGCACGTATTGGTGATACATTCTCGGCTTGCGAATAGCAAGCAATCCACGGGTCAGACGGTCGAAGGTTCAGTTTTACATCAAGATTCTGCCCACGTCACGATTCTAGCTCTCTCTCACCTGATGCTCTCTCTACGTGGTCTACGCATATTTGAGCTATAATATTCGCGTGCGTTTACAGAGATACGGGAAACCGAGCGAGCGAGCAAAAGTGTGAGAGAGAGAGAGAGAGCGAGAGAGAGAGAGAGAGAGAGAGAGGGAGCGAGCGAGCAGGCGGGGGTGAAGATAATGAGGGAGTCAGCGGGCAGATACTAGCTATCTCCAGTCCTCACAATCAGCCTTGTGTTTCTACACGCTGCCTGCCAGTCTTCAAGGAGAACAAGAAAGGGCGTGCGTCTAGGCACTGGCGAAGAACCAAATTCAGCTATCATGCACAGATTAGCTTGTTACTGAACACGTTTAATCATTGCGAAGGTAGCCTGAATGGTTCCTCACGGTTGTCATTGCAGAGACGTAGCTCATCCTATTTACCATAAGTGTAAATGTCTAATTTTATGACTCGCTGACAGAATTTATTGTTGTTTTATGACAGGGCTTGTGTGAGAGATGGCTCCGGGAGTTGGCCAGTGCACTTCCATGCAGAGGTAGAGTAGCCTGTACGCCGATGCTGCTACTCTCTGCACGATGAGTGTAGCCCTGCAAGACCTGCGGAACACCGTAAGTAGCCTACGGAATGATGTTCATCTCTTATCTGCGTTCGTGAGCAATTACAAACAACGTGCCTAGGTTGGAACGTGTTGGTGCAGTCCTCTTTTTTTGCTCTCAATTGGTTGTTTGGTGGGCTAGCGGTCGTGAACGTTCGGGCTACGCTAGATGTGTAGATGCGCATGCAGGATCTAGATTTTCACACTGTTGTCATTGCCTACTCGTTTTTAAGCTGACATGGGCGCGTGTTCTTCCTCTAAACTGTTGTACGATGCATGCAACACACTGTTCTCTCCTTTCACAGCAACAGTGTTCATTTACAGCCTGGCCATTTATTTTGTTTTAATATCCATATAGGCTTACGTGCAGACACCGAGTGACTTCTAGCACTGTTCTCGAGGTGAAAACAATATTCTTGCTGCTCGTGCGCGTATCAGGTGCGTCAACGACCAATTCTCGTCATGCGTGACTGACCACTGGTTGATTCTTAATTTGCTAATTTGTGGCGTTAATGCGGGTCTCTCCAGCTACATCTCGACTGCACTGTTGATCTGTGGGGAGGGATCTTGACCTCTTGTATTCACCTTTCTTCCAACCCCCTCTCCGCCGGCTCCCCTATTTGTCTACAAATCTCTCCATGTAAGACTAAATGTAAACCAGATTCTTTTGCTCATTCGGTTGAAATATGACTTTACTGTCAGTGTGTCTCTTCCGCATGAAAGGAGAAACCTTGTAACTCGCATGAAACGCTGAGCATTCGCATGTTTCCATGACGACTGCACACCGTCAGTCAGACCCGGCGTGCGGGGCGTGGCTTACAGGTACACGTAGCGAGTTGCCTTTTGTAGAGTTTTGTCTTTTTGGCTGAAAATGTCTGAGGTAAACTAGCCGGTGTACAGCCCGGCAAATCTCCAGCTGACATCGCCAGGCCTTCTTCACTGTAATTTTAAAGACACCTTCCGGTACAGTGCGCAGTGCAGCCGCTCCAATTAGCGACTGTCCGATATGCTGTAAATCAATTAGTGCCTCCAGACCATGGGGCATTTGTGCTTATCTTCATTATCTTTTTAATGAGGATAATTTATGACGTGGGTGGCCCCACGGTCATGGGGAGGGGGCTGCATTGACTGGAAGGTACACAGAGTTCTGACCTGGGAGAAAAAAAAAAAAGCTGAAACATAATTTAGACCAGGAACCATGGACCCAGTGACCTTCCCTGACTCTCCTCATTGAGAAAGTGGCAGCTGTGTAACGTCAAGGACTGTTTGTTTATATCAACCCCCCTCCTATGCCCCCCCCCCCCCCCCCCCACTCCCCAAAGAAAATGAACGCATCATTTTCTAGTCCAGACAATTTTGCTCATGTTTGTGTGGGTGCAGTCAAATAAGGGCGTCATACAGAGGCTCCTACATACAGGCTGTCTGAAGAAACAAGGTTCATTTGCAGACATTTGTATGTTGCAGACATGCATACAGCGAAACGAGAAATATTTCCCTGTCATGCCGTTTCCCAGTCATGCCGTCTGGAAATACCACAAAGGCCTGGATGTTCTCTATCAGTTCAGCCATGTGTGCAAAGTGCCCGGTGGTGAAATCGCTCAGCACCTGCGTCTGACAAACCTGGGGAAGTTAACTCGGAGTAAGTTGTTAACCTCCTAACAGAATTCTCATAGCAACACAAAGCCATAGGGCTCTTCGGGTCAGCAACTGATGTAAGCTGACCCTAAACTGGATCTGGCTCTGATCTGGCCCTGATCTGGCTCTGATCTGGCCCTGATCTGGCCCCGGCTCTTCCCAAATCCGCCTGTATCCGTGTGTCAGGTGTTCTCCGGTAACTGTCCCTGTCTGGTCCTCCAGGGGGCGCTGGGTGTGGTGACAGAGGGCTGTGGGGTGGGGAGGGTAGGGGTGGGGTGGGGAGCTCTATTCTCAGCTCTTGAGTGACCCCGGGGCGTGCTGGTCGGGGCTTGGGAGCGGTGGCACATCCTGCCCGAGCAGAGGGAGGTGTGAGAGCGGAGAGGCCGACTGGCCGGCTGCTGTTTCCTGTCTGCGCCAAGACTCCCATCTGCACATGCAGTGTGTGTGTGTGTGTGTGTGTGTGCGAGAGAGAAAAAAAAAGAGTGTGTATGTGTGTGACTTTTTTTTTTGTGCATGCGTGTGAATGAGTGTGTGAGAACGGGTGTGTGTGATCAAATGTGTGTACGTAATGAGTTGGCAAGTGTGGCTAAGGGAAGCGGCGGGTCGGACCTCTGCAACCTCCACAGGGTAGTGTCATCAGCGGTAGATGGCTAGAATAACCCATACACAGCTGTGTGCTTCACCCCGCGGGCTGAGAACAACCACACTGTTTTCCCCTCAGTTGGGTGATACACCAGATAAGTCAGTGGGAGTGGAGAGTTTATACAACCACTGGGAACATTATGAGCATAATTGTGTGACTGCAGGCTCTCCTACTTGGGTGTAAACTGATGAGCGTTGTGGGGGTGGTAATTCCTCACTCCCCCACAGTGAGTTTGGCGTTTCTCAAGCAGTATGTACGGAGTCCTCAGCACCACTCGCTAGTTAGATAGCAGCTGATGGTTGACTGGTTTTGCTTTGGCGCTAAGACGCCGGCTCTGTGCCATATCCGGGCCAGGTTTGTGCCGGAGTAATCTGCTATTCGGGTCGACTGTGCTGTTGCATTATTTACCAGGCAGACTTAGAGAATGTTAAATGAATGCCTGGCCTAGCCGAATGTCTCTCAAGAAAAAACAATGTGTGAAGAATATGTTACACCTTTTCTGTTTTTTTTTTATCTGGGTATCTCTCTCCTTTTTCTGTATGTATCTCAGTGTGTGTTTCTGATTTCATTACCTGTCTCTCTCTCTCTGTCTCTGTGTCTGTATCTCATCATTACCTGTCTCTCTCTGTCTCTGTATCTCATCATTACCTGTCTCTCTCTGTCTCTGTGTCTGTATCTCATCATTACCTGTCTCTCTCTGTCTCTGTATCTCATCATTACCTGTCTCTCTCTCTCTGTCTCTGTGTCTGTATCTCATCATTACCTGTCTCTCTCTGTGTCTGTATCTTATCATTACCTGTCTCTCTGTCTCTGTGTCTGTATCTCATCATTGCCTGTCTCTCTCTGTCTCTGTGTCTGTATCTCATCATTACCTGTCTCTCTCTGTCTCTGTTTCTGTATCTCATCATTACCTGTCTCTATCTCTGTCTCTGTGTCTGTATCTCATCATTACCTGTCTCTCTCTGTCTCTGTATCTCATCATTACCTGTCTCTCTCTCTGTCTCTGTGTCTGTATCTCATCATTACCTGTCTCTATCTGTCTCTGTGTCTGTATCTCATCATTACCTGTCTCTCTCTCTGTCTCTTTGTTTGTATCCCATCGCTCTCTCATTCTTGCTCGTCTGTCTAACCTCACCTCACTCTCTCATCAGACACTCACACACCCACTCGTTCACTCACACAACACAAACACACACACACACACACACACACACACACACACACACACACACACAGAGAACATGAAACCTACTTGGCATCATTCATTTGTGTGTTGTTAATACTTGAGTCACACTCCTCGGATAAACACTGTAACTGAAGCCTCCATACCAGAGTATTGTTTTTTGTGCTGTCACATATCCAGACCTTATCTCATGTTTCCTCTTTCTTGTTCCATACACTTCCTCATACCTCTCCTGTCCACTCTCTAAGTGTGTGCATGTGTCTGTCTGCCTTCCTTTCTCTGAGTGTGTGTGTGTGTGTGTGTGTGCGCGCCATCCTTTCTGTGTGTGTGTGCTTATGTGTGTTCAAGCGTGTGTTCTTCTGGGCTTGGCTTGTTTAGCATTCTACCTTCTCTGCACTGCAGTACCAGGGAGGGCCAGAGACTAGGCTGCTTGCTGCTGGAGAGAAGAGGAGAGGAGAGGAGAGACAGGGAGAGGAGAGACAGGGAGAGGAGAGGGTAGGGGAGGAGAGGAGAGGAGAGGAGAGACGAGACAGGGCTCAAGTCTGGCTTTAGGGGGTCAGAGCAAGCCTCTCAGCTCCCACCTTCTCCTCCTTGCAAACATTCTTTCTTTCTTTCTTTCTTTCTCTCTTTCTCTCTCTCTCTCTCTCTCTCTTTCAGTGCTTGGTTTAATGAGGGATTCTGCCTGTGGCTGGATGACTGTGTCTCTGTCCATCTGTCTGTCTGTCCATCTGCCTGCCTGTCTGTCTGTCTGTGTCATTGAATGGATACATATTCCTCTTTTTCTCTCTCCCCATAATCCCTTTCACACATGGTCATTTCCCACTCCATCTCCCTATACACTCAGAAAGGGGGGGGGGGGGGATTGTTCCTCTTTTGCCCCATGGTGGCCTTTATCTGCAGTTTTAATGCAAAGCATAAAGTCTAAAGTCTAAAGTCTAAAAAACCTCCTCAGACCGAAACGGCAACAGAACAAAATAAATGGATTTGTCGTTGTGGGTGAATGGTGTGGCTATTGATTTACTGTGACCCTTAGTTGAAATGTTAGCTGATATAATAATGTCTGTAATGATGTGCGGTCAGTTTAGTTCTCCGTCATGTGAGTGATATCTGGGGAGCCGCTGTTCATTAAAGCGTGTCTCTTCTGTCCATGTGTCTGTCCACTTCCCCAGACATCTGTCTGTGTGTCTGTCCCTCTGTCTGTGTCTGTCCCTCTGTTTCTGTGCCAGTCCCTCTGTCTGTGTCTGTCCCTCTGTGAGTCTGTCCCTCTGTCTGTCCACTTCTCCAGATATCTGCATGTGTGTCTGTCCCTCTGTCTGTCCCTCTGTCTCTGTGTCTGTCCATGTGTCTGTGTGTCTGTCCCTCTGTGTCTGTCCATGTGTCTGTCCCTCTGTCTCTGTCCATGTGTCTGTGTGTCTCTTCTGTCCATCTTTCTGTCCACTTCTCCAGACATCTGCATGTGTGTCTGTCCCTCTCTCTGTCTGTCTCTGTGTCTGTCCATGTGTCTGTGTGTTTCTTCTGTCCATCTGTCTGTCCACTTCTCCAGACATCTGTCTGTGTGTCTGTCCCTCTTTCTCTGTGTCTGTCCTTCTGTCTGTGTGATTGTCCATCTGTCAGCTCAGCTCAGTTCAGCTCACTGTTGCTTTATGACCATGACCATCCACATACCGTCTTCTTGCCACAGCACATGTTGACAGTATAAGTGCTGAAGTTATCAGTAACATGATTAATGAACTAAAATCTAAAATCACAGCAATGTCCCTATTCTCTCTCTCTCTCTCTCTCTCTCTCTCTCTCTCTCTCACTCTCGCTCTCGCTCTCTCTGTGTTTCTCTGTCATAATGATCTCAAATGTAGAGCAAACTGCCGGTTTCGTAGGATGAGGTCAGGAATGGAAGGAAAGGGTTTATTGTTGCCTGATGTTTTCATGTGCCGCCCAGAAGGGCAAGACCATGGGGACGGTCCCAGAATGGCTCCTCTTTATGTCTCCCTCCTCTCCTTCTTTGAAGACACAGACGCTGTCGCCCTCACCACCTGGACCATCCTTTCCTACTCTAAATGCTTTCTTTTCCTCTCTCTTTCCTTCCTTCCCTCTTTCTCTCCCTCCCTCTTGCTCTCTTGCTCTCTCGCTCTCTCTCTCTCTCTCTCTCTCTCTATCTCTCTTTCCTCCTCTGGTTTTCCTTCCTCTTTCTGTCTGTACAGAGAGTGAGGTAACCTTGATGCTCAGTTTGTGTGACGTCATTCACCCTCCCCTGGGAAAACTCTTCTCTCTCACCCCCCCCCCCCCCTCACTCTCTCTCGTTCTCTCGCTCTCTCACTCCTGCTCTCCGCTGCTCTCTTTAATTGATGACGCAGAGAAGGGGATGAGAGGCATGAGAAGGAGGAGGGGAAATGAGGAGAGTGAAAAGAGAGCTGGGGGAAACAAACAAAGAGAGAGAGAGAGAGAGAGAGAGAGAGAGAGTAAGTGAAAGGACAGAGAGAGAGAGAGAGAGAGGGAGGATGGGAGGAGATAAAATGAGCATGACAGTGCAAGCATATGTTTTTCTTCCAGAGAACCCGCACACACACGCACACACACAGCTCACAGATGGTTTTTCAGGCGTTGTATCCTACCTTCAAATCTGTGTGTTTGTGTGAGAGAGTACATATCTGAGGCATGAAGAAAGTCAACAGGGTCATGTGCCTTTCCCTGTGACTTGTTGTTTGTGTGTGTGTGTGTGTTTGTGTGTGTGTGTGTTTGTGTTTGTGTGTTAATGTGCACACGTGTGTGAGCGGACACTGCATGGACACACCACCGCAACGCATCCTCCTCGCCAATGCTTCATAATTAAAGTGAGACGGGCGTAATGATTGGAATCGGAGCATTAGACTAAAGTGGCTTATGTAAGATTTACATAACTGAACGCGCAGTGCGCCCGCTTCTCTACAGTCTCTGTTTGTTGTGCTTGTTCGTTTACAGCTACCAGGGTGGGCTCACGTGAAGAGCGCTGAAGTGGCTAACTGCATTAGGGACACATTTTGGGCAGCAGCGGATGGGAGAATGGGCTTGTATTGCAACCATAAAAGGGCCATTCTCATTCTCCAGCGTTGTTTAGTTGTGTGAGACCTCTAGTGGTGGTATAGTGTCACTGCAGTCTGAATGGATGCGATATGGAGGGTAGAAATAGATTGTGTTGCGTCCTTTGTAAACACAAGAATGTAGTTACTAGATTTGGGAGTCTTCCTTAAGGGTTGCGTGAATCTCTTGGAAAGGGCTTTTTAGGAGGTCAAAACTTATTTCAGTCTGCACACACATCTGTCTTTCTTTTTCACAGTCTCATTGTCTTTTTACTTTCCATCTGTCTTTCATTCTTTCTGTCTCTTTCCTCCTTTCCTCTGTTCATTCTGTTTGTCTTTCTGCCTCTCTTGTCTGTCCTTCTGTCCTTTCTCAGGAGTGAGGAGGAGGGATGGGCGTCTCCCTCATTTTCTGAGAACTTTCTGTTCCTTATTGAACAACGCACACAGATGCAGACCTGCCAAAAAAGCCCACCCTCTCTTCTTCCCTCGTTCCCCTCCTTTTCCCCCTCTGTGGCTTGAGTTATCTCTCCATCCTGCCTGTCTGGGCTCCCCCTTCTCCTTCTTTTCCTTTATATTTCTCTCTCTCTCTCTCTCTCTTTCTCTTTCTTTCTTTTTCTCTCTCCCTCCCTCTGAATCGTTCCTGACCAGAGCTGAACTTCTCTACTGGAAGTGACTGTCCCTCTCTCCCTCTCTATCTCTCACCCTGTCCCCCTCTCTCTCTCTCTCTCCTTCCCTCTCTTTCTCCCTCTCTATCTTTTCATGCCCTCACGCTGTCTCCTCCCCAGCCCCCTACTTCCCCGGCCAATTGCTGCTTGAACTTCCTTGCTGTTTTTTTTTCTTTTCCTCCCTTTTTGTAAGCTCTCTGTCTCTCCCTCCCTCTCTCTCTATTTTAAATTCTTCCTCATCCCTCCCTCCCTCTCTCACTCCTTTATTTCTCTCCCTCCCTCTCTCTCGCCCTCCAGCCCTCCCCTCTGCCTCTGTTGAAGTGCTTTTGTGTGCACTGTTTACAGTCTCTCTGACCGCCACTACAGATAGAGGCGCATACAGAGAGAGAGAGAATAAGAGAG
>NC_137928.1:15373084-15378084 GCF_963457725.1 Sprattus sprattus | reverse complement strand
CAGGACAAGATGGGGCTGTCAGGAAAAGGGAATTTAATCAGACTTCAGGAGAGCCCGGTCAAGATGGCAGCTTCTTTGATTGTTAGTTTGTCCTCATCATCCCCTAATGTGGGTCTGCATTGAATGCTCAAGAAATCTGATTTCAACACTGAAAGAGACCGAGAGATCATCTCACCCCTCACACACTAAAAGAGGAGTGTGGATCAGAGGATGAGGAGAGGTAAAGAGGGAGGGAGAAATAGAGGGGGAGAGCGAGGGAGGAGTACAGAACATGAGTTAGAGGCTGTGGGGTTATGTCTGTCTGTCTGTCTGTCTAGGATGTAAGCCAGCAAGAGTGGTCAGCGGCCAACCAGATAACACCCTGGGTTCTAATCCTACACTCAGAACTGGGCCAATGCCAGGGAGTGATGACATTGTACTGCGCAGGATGGATATATGGATTAATAGAGCGAGCGAGAGAGAGGGAGGGATAGAGAGAGAGAGAGAGAGAGAGAGAGAGAGCGCGAGAGAAGCGAGTAGAGCATTATAAAGGGTCAATAATGGCCTGTGTGTCCAGAGCCTTGGGTGCAGATTGCCATTTCCTCAACTGTGGATTGGAGATAACACAGACCTAGTGTGTGTGTGTGTGTGTGTGTGTGTGTGTGTGTGTGTGTGTGTGTCTCGTGTGTGTGTGTGTGTGTGTGTGTGTGTGTGTGTGTGTGTGTGTGTCAGGATGACAGGGAGATTGTGGTGATTAGCTGTACTTTGTTATTTGGGCTCCACCTCTGTCTGCTGGCGCCCCAGTAGAGGCCGTGGAGAAGTGGGAGGGTCTGTGAGTGGAGTCATTAAGGAAGTGTGGGGATTGTGGTGGCTAAATGACTGAGTGTGTGTCCATAAAGAATAAGATGGGGAGAGCTAAATATGTCAAACTGAGGGTAGGAGAGAGAGAGAGGAAGGGAGAAAGAGAGAGGGAAGGAGGGGAGCCAGGGAGGGAGAGAGAGAGGGAAGGAGGGCAGAGGGAGAGTGAGCGACTTCGTCTGAGAAGAAGAGACAGAGAGAGGCAGAGAGGCAAAAAGACAGAAAGACAGAGAGACAGAGAGAGATAGGGCTCATTGGGAGGTCTGTTGGGGAGAGGTCTGAGTCGATGCAATGTGTGTTTTCCCAATCAGCTGAACACACAGCTGCTGTCATCTCCCTCCCCCACACATCGCATACTCACTCAGTCACTCACTCAGTCACTCATTCTCTCTCAAACAAGGCTCACCAACTTACCACTGGATGGATCAGGGGTTGTGTTTGTTTGTGTGTGTATTTGTTTGTGTGTGTGCGTGCGTACGCGTGTGTGTATAGTATATGTGTGTATGCATTCTCATGTTTGTCTATGTGTGAGCGTGTGTGTGTGTGTGTGAGCGTGTGTGTGTGAGTGTGTGTGTGTGTGTGTGTGTGTGTGTGTGTGTGTGTGTGTGTGTGTGTGTGTGGGGTGGGGGAGCCTCCTCTTGGCTGTGCTACACGTGTGCCTGTTGAGAGTGTGTGGAAAGGGCTGAGTAACAGTGTTTGTCTCGTCCCCTGCTGCTGCTGTTGGCGTTTGGTCTGTGTGACTGAGAGAGTCCGTGTTTGTGTGTGTGTGTGTGTGTGACTGAGAGAGTGTGTATGTGTCTGTGTCTGTGTGACTGAGAGAGTCCCCCTTTCCCCTCCTACCCCATCAACACAGCATCTGTACTCAAGCTGCTGGCTACGGCTCTGAACAATCAATAGACTCTCTCTCTCTCTCTCGCTCTCTCTCTCTCTCTCTCTCTCTCTCTCTCTCTCTCTCTCTCTCTCCCTTCTCTCTCTCTCTCCCTCTCTCTCTCTCTCTCTCTCTCTCTCTCTCTCTCTCTCCTTTCTCTCTCTCTCTCTCTCTCTCTCTCTCTCCCCTCCCTACCCCAGGCCTGACAAAGTTGGTATCTCCCATCACCACATACAGGAACGCATGTGTACACAGTGTCACAAGTGTCCTCCTACCCACCCACCCTCCCCCCCTAGGTCTGATAGTTGGTATCTCCTGTCACTACTTTCAGCTGCTCTCTCCCAGTAGCTTGTTGTTCAGTTGGTCTCTCCCGTCACACCTCAGCCTCTGCTTCAGCTTCTGCTTCCTGTTCTTGCGGGCGCCTCAGGTCAGCTTGGTAGTGAGGAGCAGGTGTCTCTGAAGACACACACACACACACACACACACACAGGGTAAGTGATGACCGGGCAGCGGACATGGGGGACAGCAAAACCTCAGTTGTATTATTACGTGTGTGTTTGGGTGGGTGGGTGGCTGTGTGTGTGTGTGTGTTTGTGTGTTGGGGGGGTGGATGTGTGTGTGTGTGTGTGTGTGTGTGTGTGTGTGTGTGTGTGTGTGTGTGTGTGTGTGGAGAGAAGAAATAGAGGAAAGCGCTGAGTGTTTCCTGAAAGTCTATGAGGAAAATAGGTGCTCATAGAGAAGTGCAGCACAGCGATGCTCCTTGGTCTTAGACTTTTCACAGGGTTGAGTTCCTCTCTGTCTAACTGTTTGTGGTGTGACATATACACACACACACACACACACACACACACATACACACACACACTCCGCTCTGAAATGACTCAGTTATGGCTTTGACTTGTCTGTGTGGGCGTTTTACCACTGATGAGTGAGTGTACTGGATGTCACTAGGTGGGTTAAACTTGTGTCTGTGTGATTAATGCAATGGGTCGGTGTGTTAGGAGTGGATCTTCACATACTTGAGATAAAGCTTTTGGAAGGAGGGAGAGAGAGTGCAATGTAGAGAAAATAAAGGTGTGTGTGTGTGTGTGTGTGTGTGGTTCAGTGTGTCTAGTCCCCATCAGTGCGTGCGTGTGTGTGTGTGTGTGTGTGTGTGTGTGTGTGTGTGTGTGTGTGAGAGAAGTGAGCCCGTCTATGCTAGAGCTAAACCCAGTGCTGATGGTCCTGGTTTTGTGTGTGTAGTCCCCATCAGTGCTTGTGTGTGTGTGTGTGTGTGTGTGTGTGTGTGTGTGTGTGTGTGTGAGAGAAGTGAGCCCGTCTATGCTAGAGCTAAACCCAGTGCTGATGGTCCTGGCTCAGTGTGTCTAGTGTCCTATCAATGCTGGAGCTGCAGAAGGAGGCGGAGGGATACGCAGGCATCCTGGCTCCGGCCCCAGACCTCTCAAGGGAAATGTCAGAGGTTTGGCAGCAGTAGCCACCCTCCCTCCATCTCCTCTTATCGCTCGCTCTCTTTTTTTCCCTTTCTCTCCCCCTCTCTTTCATTCCCTCCCTTTCTCTTCCTCTTTTTCTCCATCTGTTGCTCTGTCTCTCTCTCCCTTTTCCTCCCTCTCCCTTTATCTCTTCCTCTTGCCCTCTCCTTCTCTTCCTCTCTCCATCTCTTTCTCTCCTACCTTCTCCCCCCCTATCCCCTCTTTCCCTGAAGTGGCCGTACTTGCGTCAGAGTGCTTCTCTGGGAGGGCCCCCCATGCAAGAGAGGGGCCCCAGGGGGAGTGGTGTGGGGCCCGCCGGCGCTGATGTCCTTTCATTTGGAGGCATTTCGCAAAGATGCTGGAAACTGGGTCAGTGGAAACACACGGGGGGGGGGGGAGTGTTGGTCAGTGTGTGCCAGACCACCGGTGATGTTCCCCATGCTGAAGAGGGGACTCTGCAGAGTGTGCGTCTGTGTGTGCGCGCATAGTGCTGTCCAATGCTGGTGCTGCCGTGGTGTTTGAACCTTGTGCAGTGTCATCTAATGCCAACTCGGTTCAACTCAGAGTTCCAAAGAGTTCAGATAAGGGTTACATGTGTTTTCCTTTTTTCCCTAAGAAGACCACTATCCGTGCGCACACACAGTGCCATGTAGTGCAGTGCTTTTGCATTAGATGACATCACAGTGTTTAAAGTTCTCTTGCGACGAACTTGTAATTTGTTTTCCCTTTTTTTCTCAGAAGGCCTTTATCTTTGTGTGTGGGTGTGTGAGTTTGTAAATAACTCTGCCTGTGTTTGTGCATGTGTTTCTGAAGAACTGTTATATATACACTCATCCTGCTGCCTGTCTGAGGGAGCCCAGGCCTGACCGGCCTCTCTGATAGTGAGATGGATATAAAGGCATTATGACCCCTCAAGTTTATGAGCTATAAACTACAGGGGTGAAGCTAGAGCCGTGAGTGTTGAAAATGTCATCCATCATACACACTCATGCGCATGTAAACGGACAGGAACACACACACACACACACACACACACACACACGCCCTCATATACACAGACACACACACACACATGCTCTCACACACACAAACACGCACACAAACACTCCCTCTCACACACACGCTTTCTCACACAGACACACACACACACACACACACTCATGCTCATACATACACACACGCTCTCACGTACACACACACACACGCCCTCATATACACAGACACACACACACACATGCTCTCACACACACAAACACGCACACAAACACTCCCTCTCACACACACGCTTTCTCACACAGACACACACACACACACACACTCATGCTCATACATACACACACGCTCTCACGTACACACACACACACACACACACACACGCTGTCATATAAATACACACACAAGTGCTCTCACATACACACACACACACACGCTCTCACATACACATACACATACACACACACGCCTGCTCACATACACAGACACATACTTATCATGCTCATACCACATTAACTATGTGTAGGGTTTGGGAGCGTGTGGTATATTAAGGCCGGTGTAGACGGGGTTTGGGAGCGTGTGGTATGTGAAGGCCGGTGTAGAGACGGAGGACATGTGACTTCCTGTGTGAAAGCGTCTTTTGTGAGCAGACGCGTGGAACTGAGGGAGACAGAGTAGAAATGCTGATGAGGACACTTCTCGGGAAATCATCCATTCAGCCTGGGCTTGGGTTGTAGAACAGCTCCCAGACCACAGCTACTCAACCTAGATATATTGTATAACAAGTTGTGTGTGTGTGTGTGTGTGTGTGTGTGTGTGTGTGTGTGTGTGCG
>NC_137928.1:15323084-15368084 GCF_963457725.1 Sprattus sprattus | reverse complement strand
GAGGGGAGACACTCTCACACACACCAGTGATGCGCGGGCTGATCCAAAATGAGCGGTCACCCGCGGTGACCGCGGGTAACCCGCGATGACCCCGGGTAACCTGCGATGACGAGTCATCAAAAAATATTTTTAATTATATTCGGGTCGCATTCGGTCGAGTCGGTGAAAATAAATAAATAAATAAAAAAACTCCAGACGAAACGTTTGTATTTAATTATATTGTAAACATAGCCTACATTTTATAAAAGACAAATTAGACATCTTGCTTAAGACCGCTTGCTTACATTTTGGGAGAGACAGGCGCACACCTTCCGAAGCTCCGTGCGTTGGCGAGGAGGATCCTGTGTGTTCCATCTTCAAGTGCAGCCAGTGAGCGCGCATTCAGCTCTGCGGGCCGTGTAATCGAGCCAGAAGGAACCGTCTCAACCCAGAGACAGTTAATTCTATTTTATTTCTTCACAGCGCGAGGAAAGCTAAAACTAATTAGTCCAATTTAATTCATGTGTAAAAATTGCACGCAGTGATATGCTGCGCACGCTGCCTTTGTTTTAAATATTCTGTGACTAGACCTATCTTATTTTGACCAACACATTTTTGTTTTGTGAACATTTTAGAAGCTTATTTTGATCAGCAATTAACACTATTTCTTTGTTTCAGCCCAGGTTAGGATTATCATATAGGCTATCTTCAGTTTTCGTTTTGTGTAGCCTATTTTTTATTTGCACGAATGCACATTATAGCCTAGGTTAGGCCTACCTGTTTGACGTGAATAAAGATTTTTGAAATATGTTATTCCTGCCTTTGTGTTTGGGAGGGTTTCAACGGAGCATCCACTTTGACAGAAATCCTTATTAACTTTTGCATGAAAGCTGCGGGATGAAAACAATAAGCATAGGCTAAACTAATAATGCTGGTTCCCCACGCCAAACAGCTGAGCATTTAACGTCATTGTACACGTTTAATGCGATATCTGTAGGCCTACTGTGTTTTGCATAACCAAATACCGCTAGCTAAACAACAGCATAAACAACTGTTTTTTTTTTTAAATAATAAGCGGGTCGGTAAGCGGGCGGGTACAACATTCTAATAATTCATATTTTCGGTCGAGTTGGTCGAAAACGCCTGGCGGTCGCGGGTCATTTAGACACGTGCCCGCGCATCACTGACACTCACTCACTCACTCACTCACTCACTCTCACACACACACACACACACACACACACATATTGCCGCACACACTCAAAGAAGCAAGCTATAAAACTGACACAAATAACACACTCACAAACAGGACCTCTTACTCATTTTGTGAAATTTAAACTCTTGCTCACAACTCACTCATGCTACACGAACACAAACTTCAAAAGTCACAGACCCATGCAAACACACGCACACACACACACACACACGCACACACACACACACACACACACACACATACACACACACAAACTTAGTCACACCCATATGCACACACAGTCAGATGGCTTTGGCACGCTCAGGGCGCCCACAGGTGTGTTCAGCACTGGGTGGCACTTTGCTAGGGCTTGGCTCAGCTTGGCTGTTGTAGCAACGTTTCTCTCCTCACGCACACCGACACACACACACACACACACATACATACACACACACACACACGTGCGGGCCTTTGACTTACAAACCAAATATTCCCTGTGGCTCCACATGAAAGAGCTACACTCAGGTTTCCTGTCATCAGAAGAAGTTTTCTTCTGGAAGTCATCTCAGCCTTTAGTTGTTGTTGTTGCTGTTTGACATCTGGCTTTAGAGGTGTGTGCGCGTGTGTGTGTGTGTGTGTGTGTGTTTCTCAGCATTTGGTTTGAATTAGGGCTGCGGCTTTGGTGTCTCTTAAGTTTTTTTTTTTTTTTTTTGGTAATGACTGGCCAAGCTCTACTCTCCTCTACTCTACTCTGCTCTGGGCTTTGCTGTTTTCTGTCCTGTATTGTGTGTGTGTGTGTGTGTGTGTGTGTGGGGAAGAGTGCAGAGAGTAAGGAAGAGAGAGAGTGGAGGAGGATAAAAAGAAGGCATTGTGAAAGTTGCCATATAGAATAGGAGAGATGGACGGATAGATAAATACAGAGAGAGAGATAGAGAGAGTTATTATTCGGTTCTTATGAATCACTAGGCAGTTCTAGAGAAGCATTTGTTAACTCTTATTTTACCTCACCATTTACTTGAATGTGTTGCAGCATTCACCTGACTTTTCATTACGTAGTATCTGAGAGAGAGAGAGAGAGAGAGAGAGAGAAAATGGATAGCACCTTTAGTCAAGTCAAGTCTTTACTGAGTGACAGACAGAGTGACAGACAGAGTGTACTCACAATGCAGTCTGGGGGCCGTGGAGACAGAGGTACACTTCCTCACGGAATGCCCCAAATATGAAACCATTAGGAAAGGTTAATTTGGTCATCCCAGGCTTTCAATCTCTCAAAGGGGAGGCAAAATTGCCATACATACTTGGGGAAGACAGGGATGTGGCCAATCTAGCTGCTGGATATGTGGCAGCCTGCCATAACCTGAGGGACAGCCAGTAAGGCCGCAGAATGCCAAACTGACTGTATGTTTGTTGTTATTTTTGGAATATTCTTTTGTTGATTGTTGATTATTTTTATTCAACTCTGTTCATTAAATGTTTGTCCTTCTGTATGTGTATGTAATATGTATGTGTTGAATGAGCTTTGGCAATAGTGTTAAAAAACATTCATGCTAATAAAGCTTCTTTGAATTGAATTGAATTGAGTGACAGACAGAGTGACAGACAGAGTGGAGGTTGATGAGTGAAACTTACCCTAACAGCAGCACGATGGCCTCCTCTAAAGCCTCCCTCTGCGCTGATGCACCTGGTTGTTCGCATGCAAGCGCTTAAAGAAACACGGGTGAAATAAAAAAATGAAAACGGACAAAATGAAAACAAACAAGCTCTTAATAGCCCTTGTCGGTGTTGAATTGCACACAATGGTGGCCGGCTCAATGCCAGGAGCCCCGCCCTGTGCTGGCGGCCCCTGAGGGCCCAACCCGCTGACCGGTAATTGGAGTGCCGCTGTGCCGGCTGTGAATTTACTGCCGGAACATTCTGCATCTTGAATGGCCCACTTGATGTAATTTGAGGAGGGGTAGATGCGAGGTAGAGAGGAGGGGAGGAGGGAAGGAGAGGCCTGTCTTTTTCACTTTCTCTGAGGCCTCAGTTTTCTTTTTTCGTGGTAGTGTGTTGACTATTCACAAAGCCTGTGTGTGTCTGTGTGTCTGTGTGTCTGTGTGTGAGAGTGTGATTCTGATTATGTTTAATTGTTGTGATCATGTCGAGAACTCACACGGGGGTCTTGTTCCAGTTGTCGCCATGACTGCTGAACCCTCTGATAAACTGAACAGTCATGTCATCCTCCTCTCTCTCTCTCTCTCTCTCTCTCTCTATCACTCTTGTTTTTTCCCACCCTGGCTTATCTTTTTCATCTTTCTCTGTTGCTAGACAGTTCTTCTTTTTCGTCTCGCCTCGTATCACCGCTTCATCTCTCTTCATATCTTATAGCGGTGTTACCAGCTTCTGTGCACATCCCTGGTGTCTCTGTTGTGTGTGTGTGTGTCTGTGTGTGTCTCTCTCTCTCTCTCTCTCCCTCTCCCTCTCAATTACCTCTTGCTCTGTTTCTCTCTCTCTCCCTCTCTTCCTCCCTCTCTCTCTTTCTCCCTCTCAAGTCTCTCTTCCTCTCAATGATCTCTCTCTCTCTTTCTCCCTCTCAAGTCTCTCTTCCTCTCAATGATCTGTCTCTCTCTCTTTCTCTCTCTCTCTCTCTGTCTCTCTCTCTCTCTGTCTCTGTCTCTCTCTCTCTCTCTCTCTCTCTCTCTCTCTCTCTCTCTCTCTCTCTCTCTCTCTCTCTCTCTCTCTCTCTCTCTCTCTCTGAGTCTGTGAGCTCCAGTCCTACTGTGCTAAGCTCTGTGCAGATGAATGGCTGATGAAGGTTTCAGTGAGTGCTGGCTGTGCTGTAGCAGTTTTTTGAGGTGTGTGTGCTGTGGGAGTGATTTGGTGTGTGTGTGTGTGTGTGCTGTGGGAGTGATTGGTGTGTGTGTGTGTGTGTGTGGGGGGGGGGGGTGGGGGGGTGGGAGAGTTTTCTCCTTGTGCAACTGCTTTTGGAACCCAAACCCCACATCTAAAATGATATGACCGGTACAGAATCCAAACCCCACATCTAAAATGATATGACCGGTACAGAATCCAAACCCCACATCTAATATGATATGACAGTTACAGAATCCAAACCCTACATCTAATATGATATGACAGTTACAGAATCCAAACCCCTAATCTAATATTATATGTCAGTTACAGAATCCAAACCCCACATCTAATATTATATGTCAGTTACAGAATCCAAATCCCACATCTAATATGATATGACAGTTACAGAATCCAAACCCCACATCTAATATTATATGTCAGTTACAGAATCCAAACCCCACATCTAATATTATATGTCAGTTACAGAATCCAAATCCCACATGTAATATTATATGTCAGTTACAGAATCCAAATCGCACATCTAATATGATATGACAGTTAAAGAATCCAAATCCCACATCTAATTTTATATGACGGTTACAAAATTTAAATCCCACATCTAATTTAAGAACTACAGTTGAACTACTTCTGTCGTTTCTCTTGATATGTTCCCGTTCTCTGTGTGTTCAGCGTGTGTAATTCACCAGGGTTGGTGATCATCTCCAGGCTTTCAGGCCATGTTCAGGCCTCAGATGCTGAAACACAGATTAGTCACCCCCCCCCCACACACACACACACGCACACCTCCTTCCCCTAACTGCAACTTTTCTGTTACCAGATGCAGGGTAAGTCAGCTGAGATTGAATTAGTCCCCTGGTCATAAGGTTGGCAGAGGCAGTGCTAATGTTTTTTTGGAGGGGGGGTGGGTGTGTTTCTTCTTTTCTTTTCTGGTGTTCTCTCTCTCCCTCTCTCTTTTTTTTCTCTCTCTCTCTCTCTATCTCTCTCTCTCTCTCTCACACTCTCTCTCTCTCTGTGTGGGTGTGGGTGTGTATGTGTGTGTGTTAGAGGTTGGTTACCCGACGGGCCAGGCCGGGTTCGGCCAAAAATTTAGAAATTAGACTCGAGCTCGGACACATCAGCCCGATAAGGCATTGAACATTCCATATTTAGAATACCTTAATAAGTAGTGAAGTCAACGTGTCTGCTTCACATAATGCAAAAGTTCGTTTTTGAGAATAAAATAAATGACATTTAGGATAACAGCCTTCTTCCTGTGGTGGGAATTTGTTTATGTCCTAGCTGTGACAACAGCATCATGGAGGAAGTTAAAAAGTCATCTGGAGAGTTTAAAACGATACTAAACGAATGAAATTCTACTGTATGGAGATTTCTGCTTAGTATTCTATGCGTATTCTAATGAGGCTGTTGGATATGTCCAATGTAAGAAGTGTGAAGTTTTTATGAAATAAACCTCGATGGTTGGACTATGTAGTTTTATAACGAACGTTGCCGTACACTTAAAGTTTTCAAGAAAAAGAAAGATCTTCAATGGTAAGACTTGTTTGTTGTGCCTGCTGTGTAGCATATAACGTGAGTTTTATTTAGGCCAAGCAGATTCTTGGCATGTGTAATGTGTAGGCTATTTCATTCCGTTCTTGCAATGTGAAATAATTTTATTTCAATATGCTTATTGGCCCTCTTGTGCGTGTTGTGCGTTTAACATTGCTTGTTTGTTTAATAAAGGCAGGCTATTCATAACAAAACGTATTTAAATGTGTCATTAGTATGAACACTTGAGACATTGACTCCATCGGGATCGGGTCGGCTTCGGACAAAATATTGTAATGGCTGCTGGGCTCGGGCCGGGCTTGGGCACTACTCTGTCATACACGGGCCGGGTTCGGACAGAACATTTCGGCCCGATTCACATTCTAGTGTGTGTGTGTGTGTGTGTGTGTGTGTGTGTGATAGAGAGTGATGGACTCCAGAGATGAGCCAACACACACACACTACCTCTGCTTGGAGGCAGCCGGTCGGTGGAACTGGGGGGTCTGTGTTCCGTCTGTGGTCCATCTACATTCTGTCTCTGTTTTCCTTTCTGGGTTTCATCTGACTCTGACTTAGTAGCCCCTGTCTTGGAGTTTGGCCAAGTGAGAGAGACGGAGGAGCTGTGTTCTTTTCTCCACAACCTCCTTCTGATCCCTCTCTCTATCTCTTCCTGCATCTCCTTCACCCTGTCACTCAAAGCAGCGGGGCGGTGTTTGTCTGACAGGGCCAATCAGGTCGCTGCCCCCCGCAGTTGCTGACTGGGTAAAATGACAGCTGCTGGAGAGCTTCAGGGTCGTCCGGTGAACTGAGGGCATCGCCCGCTCTCCTGTTGTCACGGCGATGCCCGCTGGTGACGTGCTCTCCTCCTTGGCCTCCTGTTCTGCTGTCTGCGCCTCTGACGTGTTTTCCGTTCTGCTGATCTGCCTTTATGGTAATAACTCTATTTTTCTCTCCTTCTTTCCCTCCCTCCCTCTCTCTCCCTTCCTCTCCTTCTCTCTCTGTCACTCTCTATTCTCTCTCTCTCCCTCTCTCTCTCTCTCTCTCTCTCTCCCTGTCCTCTGTCCTCTGTCCTGTGTCCCCACTAGAGAACGGCACGTTTAACTCCAGCAGTGACGCTGAGAGGAAGGCCCAGAACTACTACCTGTCCTGTCTGAACGAGCAGCGCATCGAGGAGCTGGCGGCCCAGCCTCTCATTGACCTTATCACCAAGGTGAGAGCACTCACACATGCGCACACACACACACACACATGCGCACACACACACGCACACACACACAAACGCACACACACGTCACTGATTTTATGGGGTCAGACATGACTTAGGCAGTATGTGGCAAGCGGTACGATTCTGGACACGATACACTTGCCGCCCCTGATTTCCCTCCACTTTTCGCCGAAGGCCCCCCACTTCAGAAGGCTTTTCGCCGAAGGCCCCCCACCTCAGAAGGCCTTTAGCCAAAGGCCACCCACCTCAGAAGGCCTTTAGCCAAAGGCTCCTGACCTCAAGAGGCTGTTGGGTTGGTATGGGTCGATCCCAGAGGCCACTAGTGCTCCAGTGGTTTCCACCCACGCCTAGTAAATATGCACTCAGTCATGTCTATTTCAAATGAGATTACAATGAGTCATGAAACATTTGGCATTCATATTTTGTGTTTTAAAGTCTATCGTGGCACCTATCAACTTTCAAACTCTGACACACAATACTGTTATGACTCACACACACATGTAGTCTATGTGTCACATGCGTATGTTAACATGGTTCTGATTACGGAGACAGCACAGCACTTCACACGTACAGCATTGATGTGTAGCAGTAGGTTTTAGATGGTAGGGGGGGGGCATATGGAAAACAGGATGTTTTTACCACCCACTAGCTTCCATGTTTTCCCTGCTTGTGTGTGGTTTATTTGTGTTTACACACGCTCATCCTAACGAACGTCCTCTGAGGCTTTCACTGACGAGGAAGAGAAAAAAATTGACTGAAATAAAGCAGCTTCTCGCTGAAATGACCTGAGAGATTAATGCTGGCCCTCATGAAATGTTACACAGCGAGCGAAAGTTCATCTCTGTCTAATTTAATTTCCTTGCCGGATTTCGAAGTGTGTGTGTGTGTGTGTGTGTGTGTGTGTGTGTGTGTGTGTGTGATGGAAATGTGACAGTGAGGAATGGTCTGTACTATAGGGACTGAGTTGGATTGAGACGTATGACCATGGTGGTGTGTCTATGCTGAGACAGTGAGCATCCATAAAACCCGCTTGCCTTGGCTCTGTAACCAATAGGGCTGTAAAATGACCGTGTGTGTGTGTGTGTGAGTGTTGGTGTCCTGATGCCCTTTTCAATTCCACTTTTCTCTGGTTAGATGGAGATATATTCTCTGAGCGGTCACCACACAGTGATCATACACACTCAATAACCCAGCAACACACACACACACACACACACACACACAACCCTTTCCCTTCTCAGCTGCTCATCTGTGAGCGTGCCCTTCCGCTAACCCTGTCTGCCATTACTGAAATGGCCCTGAATGTTTGGGCCTCAGCTGCTCACAGACACCCACGCACCCACGCACCCACGCACCCACGCACCCACGCACCCACGCACCCACGCACCCACAGACACACACAGACACACACAGACACACACAGACACACACAGACACACACAGACACACACAGACACACACAGACACACACACCAGGCTCTGCTCCTTCTACAGCCTCCATTAGGACATGGCTGTGTCACTGAGGAACCATTACATCAGGAACACAGTCATTATCAGCCATTTCACATCCTCACACATCCTCACACATCACTAAACAGGGACTAATCGGGATTCTTTAAACCTGTTTGTTTGGTTTGAAATGAGTTTTCGAAAACTTTAGAGAACATGTTCTGCTATTCTGAGCCTATGCTGCAATCAAAGCCTGAGAAGTGCTCTGTAACTATTTTGTGATTGTTTTTTTTAATTATTAAATTATCTCAGGATAGTGCTGGGGATTTCAGACACCTCAATCCAAAAGCAAAATAAAATGTTAAATTCCTTTACCACAAGCCAACCACCTCCCACCCCTTGGTAAACCCTGAACCCCCTCAAGTGTGATGAGATGTGGCTCTGGCCCCTCCGTCCCCACTGTCAGTGAAAGGCCCCTCTGCTCTCTCTGTGTAGACTGGGGGTTGGAACATCACCGGGCCCTGGGACAAGGACAACTTCATGGAGGTCCTGAAGATCGTGTCCGGGCCGTACCGCGCTCAGCCGTTCTTCACCATCGGAGTCAGCGTGGACCCCAAGAACTCCAACAGCAACATCATCCAGGTGTGTGTGTGTGTGTGTGTGTGTGTGTGTGTGAGAGCGGTGCAGTGTACTCAGACCCAGGTCAGGGCTATAGGTGCTTTAGGGTCAGAGTTCATGTGAGGATAACATCATGTGCTGGGCACAGGGTTTGTTTAGAGCTCTAGATAGTGGAGATGGCTCCCAGGCATGACCCCTCCATGACCCCTCCATGACCCCATCCAAGACCACAGTAATCTACACTGCTGAGGGTCCTGATGCTGTGGTCTCTGCTGCAGATGATATGCACAACTGTATTAAGAACATGAGCACTTGATCAAACAGCCTGACTTGTCAAAGGCATGCATTACCATAGTGGGAATCATGGGGCATCATGGCTTGGTTAATTGCCCTCTCTAATTGCCCTCTCACCCTCGTTACCTGCTCAGAGTTTATACTGGAATAGTACAGATATGTCACGAGCGTCACTCCTAGCAATCTAGTCTACTGAGGGACTTCATGGTGTTTTTTGCCATTCATGGCTGTCGTCAGTAAATTAACTCACTTTATGCCAGTTACAGTTAATTAATAAAACAAACCTTGGACGCCTTCATCACAGAGTGCATCATAGCTTGGTTCATTGAAACGGGCACAGATGTTTTCTATTTCTGTTATACTTATTTCTCGCTACTTGGAAGTTCTTCTGTTTCCATCTGCCTCGCCAGTTTAGTCCTTTTCATCAGCAAATACATTCTGACATCTTCCGCCATTGGATGGTACTGACTCTGTGACATTCTCCAGGTGGACCAGTCAGGACTCTTCCTGCCATCACGTGACTATTACCTCAACAAGACAGCCAATGAGAAGGTGGGTCTCTCTCTCTCTCTCTCTCTCTCTCTCCCCCTCCCTGCAGGTGTGGGCTATGACTTGAGAAAGATAAGGTCATTGTTATGCAGGCAGTGAGGGACGAGACATCTACGCGTTAGTATTCTGGTATTACAACAGTGTGCACTCAAGCTCCTGAAAGCACTGTTCTGAATCTAGATCTGTACCTCTGGCAGACTCTATGCATGCCAGGCCACAGCTCCATCTCCTGCTCCCTCTATTCTGTTGGTCTGTTTCTCTCTCTGTGACTTATACATCTGGATTTACCTGTCAGTTTCCCTGACTCATGAAGGCCCGTGGGTTTTTTAAGCCATGTGGACCCACTTTGCAGTAACTGTCCGTAGGGATTATGGATTTAATTAATTGATGAGTACAGCTTTTATCTCATCCCCCCCCCCTGACCAGCTGTATCCTGTTTTGTGTGTGTGTGTGTGTGTGTGTGTGTGTGGGGATGTGCATGCGTGGGGATGTGCATATGTTGTGTGCGTGTCTGTGTGCGTGTATATGTACGTGCTATGTGTGTGTGTGTGTGTGTGTGTGTGTGTCTTTCCCTCAGGTTCTGAAGGCCTACCTGGACTATATGGTGGAGCTGGGCCTGCTGTTGGGCGGGCAGAAGAACTCCACTCAGGCCCAGATGCAGCAGATCCTGGACTTTGAGACGGCCATGGCCAACATCACTGTCCCACAGGACGAGCGCCGAGACGAGGAGAAGATCTACCACAAGATCACTATAGCAGAGCTGCAGGTGTGTGTGTGTGTGTCTGTGTGTGTCTGTGTGTGTGCTGTGTGTGTGTGTGTGGTGTGTGTATGTGCGTGTGTGTGTGTGTGTGTGCATGTGAATGATAAAAGAGAGAAATAGAGGGGTCAAACTGGGGTTGCTATGTTCAGAGCTTTTGTCAGAGGATAATCATAACTAAGCTTCAGGGGTGTGTTTATATATGTGTGTGTGTGTGTGTGCATGTGTGTGCTTACATGGGGGCGGGGGGTATTAAGGTTTTAGACAGGATTGGAGAAGAAGACCATGGGAATGTGTGTGTGTGTGTGTGTGTGTGTGTGTGTGTGTGTGTGTGTGTGTGAGAGAGAGAGAAGATGGGAATTCTTCATTTGGCCTGCAGGTGTGTGTAAGGAAAGTTGAAGAGGCCAAGCTAGGCTGAAGCTATGAGAGATTAGAGACAGAGAGAATCAGATTGGGTGAACCTTGGCAGGTACAGACTGTTCGCTCGCAACGAACATGTGGCAGGTCAGCTTCACCCGTGTCTTAGAGCAACACACACACACACACACACACACACACACACACACACACACACACAGTCAGGTGTGTATGCTGCTTGTTTCTGCGTGTTTGTTTGGGCGTCCCTGGCTTTGGTGTTACTAGAGGAAGAAAAGAGGAGGAGGAAGAACAATCCCCTCCGCTCATGTGGGGCATGAGCTCCACACATCCATACTGTTTCTCTTCTCCTGTTTCTTTCTTTTCCAGCTTTCATGGGGACAGCAGATGCTGCCCGCATTTACACCTTTTGTCCCGCTCTCTTTTTTTTTGTTTTTCTCATTCTCTCCTCTCTCTCTCTTTCTCTCACCGTTTCTGAGAGCCATTGTCCTGCCTTTAGCCTGCTGTCTGAAGCCCTTTGTTTGCGAAGGTTCCTGTGGTTACCATGGAAACGGTTGCTAAGCGATGTCATATTCTCTCTCTTTTTTTTTTCTAAACCTCGTCTCCCCTCCTTCTCTCTTTCTCAGGCAGAATTGGAGGGTGGGGGAGGACAGACAGACAGAGAGAGAGAAGGAGAGAGAGAAAGAGGGAGAGGGAGAGAAAGGAAGAAAGGGGGGATAGTGGGTGGGTGTGATTGTTGAGAGGTCAAAATCTCTTAGCTGCGTGCTGAGTTCTGAGGACAAGACAATAATGGGGGCTGGAGAAAGTCCCTGACACTAGGGGTTAGTGTGAAATAGCCCCTTACCCACCCCCACACATACAGCAGCTCATCTTTCCATTAATGAAAAGAAACCTGTCCAGACCTTTAATACCACCCTGTCACACCCCCTCTGCCCACACAGAAACCACTTGTTGCGAGCCACTCCATGTCAGACATTCTGTGTTTGTAATGGCACCACTACCTCACACACACTCTGTGTTTGTAATGGCACCACTACGCCACACACACTCTGTGTTTGTAATGGCACCACTACCTCACACACACTCTGTGTTTGTAATGGCACCACTACCTCACACACACTCTGTGTTTGTAATGGCACCACTACCTCACACACACTCTGTGTTTGTAATGGCACCACTACCTCACACACACTCTGTGTTTGTAATGGCACCACTACCTCACACACACTCTGTGTTTGTAATGGCACCACTACCTCACACACACTCTGTGTTTGTAATGGCACCACTACCTCACACACACTCTGTGTTTGTAATGGCACCACTACCTCACACACACTCTGTGTTTGTAATGGCACCACTACCTCACACACACTTTTACATTCTGTGTTTGTAATGGCACCACTGCCTCACACACACTTAACACTAAAAGGTCTATATCCCTCGTCCGGGATATTTTTTTTTTTAGTTTTCGTCTTAGAGACATAAAAAGAACAACCACGGAAACATTGAACCCTTTTCTAATATTATTGCTGAGGTCTTCTAGAATAGAATCATATATTCCATTTGTGCATCAATGTTTTTAGTTGATGTACAAAAACATCAAGGCATGTCAGACAACTTAGAAAAGTCTAAAAGGCCTTGGACCTTAGAGTGTTAAACATGTTGTGTTTGTAACAGCACCACTACCTCACACACACTTTTACACTGCACAGCTTCAGGCTCTGAGGGACATTATAAGATGAATGTGGCTTTCGTCATTGTTGTCTCTGCTCTGTTCTCCCATGGTCTGGGCTGTGGTGTAGTGCATGTGCGCTTGCAATTAAGTGTTAGAAGATGGGAATTCATTTCCGGTGTGAATGTGTGTGTCTGTGTGTGGAGTGGGGAAGGCAACCGAATGTGCGCGCGCACACACACACACACACACACACACACACACACACATACAGCCCCCAAGGGACAGCACAGATGCCTGAGGAGTGGTCTGAGCCTCTGCGGCATAGATATCCAGCTGTACATATGTGCAGACGCAGGCCAGAAAAAACAGACACTCACACACACGGACACACACAAACACACACAGACACAGATACAGACACACACACACACTCACACAAACACACACACACATACACACACTCACACAAACACACACACACATACACACACCGGACACACAAACACGGACACACACACACAGACACACACAAACGGACACACACACACAAACGGACACACGGAGACAAACACACACACACAGACACACGGAAACACACACGGACTTACACACGGACACAGACACACACACACACACACACACACACACACACACACACACACACACGGACACAGGCCTCTGGGCCTCCCCACGCAACACTCACACTTGAGTGAATGCATGGGCTGGGAAGTGGGGGAGGAACAGAGAGAGGAGAGGAGAAATATGAGAGGAACAGAATAGGAGAGAGACAGAGAGGGGGAGAAGAAGAAGCAAGCGAGAAACATGAAACATGTCTGGGAAAGACAGAACAAGGTGTGGGGGGGGGGGAGAATGAGGATCAGCATTTGGGGAAACCCAGAGTAAAGAGAAAGAGAGAGAGGGGGAGAGAGAGAGAGAGAGAGAAAGAGACCAACGGAGAAGAGATGAGAGATAGAGAGAGACCAATGGAGGAGAGAGAGACCAAAGGATAAGAGATGAGAGAGACAACAAGGAGCATAAAAGGACATTGGTCTCCAAGCTTTGCTTTGGCTCTGTGTGCTGATAACGGTTTCTGCACTGGGTCCTGGTTTGTTCTGCTGGAGATGAAATGTTGTCCTGTGCAGCTCTGATGATCTGCCTGTTCTATGGAAGAAACATGAATGGTAGCCTGATGCCCACACTTCCACCCTCCTGCTTGCGTCAGTAGCAGTCGTTTGCCATAAATGATGGCCTTCAATTTGTCCTTTCTTTTTCTCTTTGCCACCCCGTTTGTCCTCCAATACTGTGAGAGAGCTGAAGGATGGATTAGGCAAACCTCAAGTAACTCCAGCCAATAAACAACTATCGCAGGAAAACAAGTGCATTTGTCATGCGTTTAGCTTGCGGCTAAAGAAACCACAGCGCTCCTCTCTCTCTCCCTTTCTCACACACACACAAACACACACACACACACTCTCTCTCTCTTCCTCTCTCTCTCTCTCTCCCGCTGTCTCTGAGCTCGAACAGTGTCTGCTTGGAGCAGTTTAGTTTAGTTGGGTTCTGAAGACTACATGAGCCATGAAGCAGCCATCTCTCTTCGGTTGCTGTCCTCATAGACCATGAGGGCGTGCTGATGTCATTGATGTAGTCTGTTACAGTGACTGGTACTCCATAAACATCATATTTGATTGCAGTCCCTGGTCACACAGTTGTCATTGAATTCGCCGGTATTGATTGCCATATAACTGGTGGCTTTAATGGAGTTTAGTCTACTGTGGATGTCAAATGTGATATTGATGACTTTTGAGAGATTTGACCTTTGACCTTCGTTCCCTCTTAGTTGCTGGCCCCAGCGGTGGATTGGCTGGACTACCTGAACTCAGCGCTTTCGCCGCTGGAGTTGAACGACACCGAGCCGGTGGTGGTGTACGCCAAGGAGTACCTGCAGCAGGTGTCCGACCTCATCAACAAGACAGACCGCAGGTGAGGGGGGGGGGGGGGGGGGGGGGGTCAACACCGAGCCGGGCCTTGTGATTGACAGACGGGAAACTCTGGTGAAGGCAGATACACATCTGCAGGGCCAATGCAAATGATCCACTGCTAAGGTTTCATCCAGCAGCAGCCAGTCAGCAGACAATATTGTGTAGTAATTAGCTAAACCCATTATACTGCAATTTAGATTGAAGACTGATAGAAAGCAGATAAGTGCTTAATTTAGGGGAAATTGCATTCTCAATAATAATAGGAGATACAGACAATATAAAGTGAAATATAAATACCTCTTTTGGTGTTTCAAAACGGACTACAGGGAGAAGTGGACTACTGTTGGTATGCTAAATATATCAGTACATATAGTATATATATATATGTGTATTATACTGTAATTTTAGTGTAATATACTGGATCAGGGAGGCCTCAGTGTTCTCTGGTTGTGTTATATGATCTCCTCTAGGATCCAAGGTAAAGGTTTGTATTTTTTGCCACAGAAATCTGACTGCGAGATCAGCAGCCTTGATAATGGCATATTTGTTTTGAAGTCACAACCGTCAAGTGATGCTAAAATCATGGCTCCCACAGCAGGCGAAGTGCCCTTTGTTTCTGAATGCTAAATTCCTTCAGCCTTAGGCTGACTGGGCATTCAAGAGACAAACGACAACCACTTCTGACCTTTTGGGCTTCCTCACCAAGTGAAGCGATGTCTTTATTCCTACTCAAATCGCTTTGGGTTTATTCTGTGTTTTGTTTCCTTTTTCCTAACCCGCTCCCTCCCTCCCTCTCTCCTCCCTTAATCACTCCCTTCTCTTAGCCTGCTGAATAACTACATGATCTGGAACCTGGTGCAGAAGGGGGCGTCCAGTCTTGACCAGCGCTTTGAGAACGCACAGGACAAGCTGCTGGAGAGTCTCTATGGCACCAAGAAGGTGTGTGTGTGTGTGTGTGTGTGTGTGTGTCTGTGTTCATCTGTGTGTGTGTGTGTGTGTGTGTGTCTGTGTTCATCTGTGTGTGTGTGTGTGTGTGTGTGTGTGTGTGTGTGTCTGTGTCTGTGTGTGTGTGAACCTGTCTGCTCTGCTCTGCACTGTAGATTAATTAAAATGAAGTAGCTTACAGCCCTAAACCCTCCAATCATGTGTATGCTACAGGTCATGTCACATCGTCTCAGTAAACCTGTCTAAAATCTGTTCCTTCCAAGAAACTCTCCTGTTCTAAGTCTGTGTTTGTTTGTGTGTGTGTGTGTGTGTGTGTGTGTTTTTGTGTGTGTGTGTGTGTGTGTGTCAACGTGCGCTGTCTCTTCCCAGTCATGCACACCCCGGTGGCAGACTTGCATCGGGAACGCAGACGACACGCTGGGATTCGCCCTCGGCGCCCTCTTTGTCAAAGCCACGTTCGATAAACAGAGCAAGGAGATAGTGAGTACACAGCGTCACGCAGCTTCTCAGAGCTCACCCTTGGTTTCCAGTCAAATAGAACTTCTGCATTTATCTGCCGTTTTCTTCTCATACAGCTGTACTGGGAAAGGCACTACATTATTCACTATAACATGACGAGTATATTGACATCATGGTAATAAAGAAAGGTGTAAAATGTGTTGCGCTGAGCACATCTTGGATGTTGTCCATGTGGCAAAGAGGGCTGAAGACCTTTACTGCCACCATGTGGTCATTATAAGTACTACATGTATTGTTAACCCTGAAGGTTATTACTGGCCCGTTTTGTCTTTTAACACTCTGTGTTCTCTGTATTCCCTCAGGCAGAGGAGATGATCAATGGGATCCGCTCTGCGTTTAAGGTATCCCTGAACAATCTGCGCTGGATGGATGACCAGACTCGACAGGCAGCCAAGGACAAGGTAAGATGGATGAGCCGGGGTTGGCTGTCTCTCTCTCACAAACACACACTCACACCAGACACACACACACACACACAGAGGCATCAGGCTCCAAACTTCAGAATGAAATATAATGTGGGACGCCCTGTCTCACAATTCTTCTTATAGTACACTATGCAGAAATAGTTTCTCTCAGTCCTGATGCCTCTCTTGCGAGGGTTTGTCGTGGTTGTTGCAGCCAAAAGTGACAGTTGCAGCAGGAATTCTCAAAAATGACGGTTCAAATTGCAGTGATTTAGTGTTACATACATATCAATTGCAAATAATGCAAGACTGTTTTCTTTTTTTCGTTTGTGGAAATATTGCACTAATAAGCGAAAATTGAACCTGCAATTACAGGTGTGGGAAATCCTTGAATTTGCATTCACTTTAAAGCACTGGATAAAAGCTATCCTCATCTTACCTTACCATTGTGAATACAAGAGATGTTTGTTCATTCATTTAATCCTAATGAATGTTTGGTGCACCTGTGTCTCATCAGGCTGATGCCATCTATGACATGATCGGATTTCCTGATTTCATCCTGGACCCAAAGGAGCTGGATGATGTCTATGATGGGGTGAGGAGACACACACACACACACCCACACACACACACACACACACACACACACCCACACCCACACAGGGCCGTATCTGAGCCGCATCAGGGCCGTATCTGGGCTGTATCGGGCCCTTGTCTTGGCTGGTGTCACCATCTGTCTGCCTAGCATCCCCTTCCTCTGTCAACACTAGACGCGAGGCAGGCTCCTGTAAGCTAATTAGGAGGAGCCTTGCTATCTGTAGCACACTGGCACATTCATTAGTGGATGCGGGCACTAATTAGCGTTTAATGTGGTTAGTGCTGGGCAGCCGTGCCTGTCTCCAGTAACTGTGGCTGTGTGCTCAGAATAGAGCTGTGCCTTTTAACGTCCAACCAGAGACAGAATGGTTCTCCTATTCGCTACTGCACAGAGGAGGAATTCTTCAAATTTATTCACTGATATTCTTCAAAGTAGGACTCAATGAGGCCTCCCATCTGAACATGTTTATTCCACATCTAATGACTTCGTTATGAGAAAAGCATTATGTGGAAGGCCAGTGGAAGATCGTTTTTTCTGTCTGTGGATGAATTGGAGGGAAGCAGAGGTTAATTATCTTTGTGGATCCTGTGGATGAAGCTGTTCTTCACGCAGCTAACGGATATGCTCATTAGTGTTGGCGCATTGCGTTTTTGTTCGTACAGTATGACGTGTCTGAGGACAACTTCTTCCAGAACATGCTGAACTTCTACAACTTCTCCGCCCGTGTGATGGCCGACCAGTTGCGCAAGCCCCCCAATAGAGACCAGTAAGTTCACAACAGAGGGAACAGACACACATACTGTATCTGAGACACTGTCTGCATGCTTACTCTTTAGAAAGGATGCTATCCTGTGCGTGTGCGTGTCTGTGTCTGTGTGTGTGTGTGTGTGTGTGTGTGTGTGTGTGTGTGTGTGTGTGTGTGTGTGAAGGTGTACTCCTACTGTATCTTGTGCATTAATTCCTCACTCTTTCCCACAGGTGGAGCATGACTCCTCCCACAGTCAACGCATACTACATGCCCACCAAGAATGGCATTGTGTTCCCCGCAGGCATCCTACAGGCACCTTTTTATGCTCACGACCACCCCAAGTGAGTGTGTGAGTGTGTGTGTTGGAATGTGAGTGCAAATAAAATCTGGGGTTTTAAATAAATGTGGGACTCATATCTCTTCACTTGTGTGTGTGTGTGTGTGTGTGTGTGTGTGTGTGTGTGTGTGTGTGTGTGTGTGTGTGTGTGTGTGTGTGTGTGTGTGTGTGTGTGTGTGTATTCCAGAGCCTTGAACTTTGGAGGCATTGGAGTTGTCATGGGGCATGAGCTCACTCATGCGTTCGATGACCAAGGTCAGTGAAGCACTTCACTCAAAGGATATCAGTTTCACACGCATTAATTTAAAAAACACCAGGATGTCAGTGGTTGTTAAAACAATATATATGTCTTCCTGTATATATACAATATATATGTCTTCCTTTATTCCGACAGGGAGAGAGTATGACAAGGACGGGAACCTTCGACCGTGGTGGCAGAATTCCTCTGTGGACGCCTTTAAGAACCGGACCGAGTGCATGGTTGATCAGTACTCCCAGTACACCATCAACGGAGAGCGCATCAATGGCAAACAAACCCTTGGAGAGAACATCGCTGACAACGGAGGCCTCAAGGCTGCGTATCATGTGAGCACGGGATGAATGTCTCTGTGTCTGTGTCTGTGTGTGTGCACGCGTGTGTGTGTCTGTCTGTGTGTGTGTGTCTGTGTGTCATGTAAGCACAGGATGAATGTTAGCCTCTCCACTGTTGAGTCATGTCACAGGAATTTCCAATTAGCATCAGGTTCCTCAGTCAATTTCTAGAATCAGGAAGTCCGGAGGATGACTATGAGCTAGATTTCAGGATTGCACGGCTAGAGGAATCATCCCCATTGTAAACCCTAACTTTACAGCGTTGTTGGCTAACCTCCATAATGAGGACATGGGCAGTGGGAAGATGTTTGTGTTGTTCTGCTGAACTCTGTGTGGTGTTTGCAGGCCTACAGGTCCTGGGTGCAGACCTACGGAGAGGAGAAGAGACTCCCAGCTGTGAACCTCACCAATGACCAGCTGTTCTTCGTGGGCTTTGCACAGGTGTGTCTCCTCAGGGCAGTGACTGGTGATGTGAGCGCAGCAGGGGAAAGGGTAGAGGAGGAGAGTGTTCAGAAAGGGGGAACATTGGGGGTCATCTGCAGTACTACAGTGCCCTGTGTGCTCAGTAGGTTTAAAGCATGGGGAGCATTCATTGTGTTTTATTTTTTCCCTTTTGTCCACATACTGGTCAGATGTTACAAAGTGGGGAGAAAAAAATTACAAAAGCTCATACACACCTTGTTTTTTTCCTTCTCACTCACTCACTCACTCACTCACTCACTCACTCACTCACTCACTCACTCACTCACTCACTCTTTCTCTCATTCCCTCCCTCTGTCTCTCTCATATCCTCTCTCTCTCTCTCTCTCTCTCATTCCCTCCAGGTGTGGTGTTCAGTGCGGACCCCAGAGAGTGCCCACGAGGGCCTGATGACTGACTCCCACAGCCCGCCTAAGTATCGCGTCATCGGCACCCTGTCCAACTCGCCAGACTTTGCCCAGCACTTCCAGTGCCCTCGCGGCTCCCTCATGAACTCGGGCCACCGCTGCGAGGTTTGGTAGTGCCGTCTGCCCGCGCCCATCCCCGCGCCCGTCTGCTCCTGCAGAAAACTGAGGAAATGGACAGATTTCTAAGCACTGGACTTTTTCTTTCTGTTGTTGTTGCTGTTGTCATTGTTGTTGTTTTGTCCCTTTGAAAATGATGCTGGATTCTGAACAATGATTTCTGGTGGAGAATCAGGACTCGAGGAGACTAGAGAGAGCGCACCCTGATGAGTGATGTTCGTATTTTCCAGTGTTTGGGGGTCGCTGTAGCTTTCTCTCTCTCTTTCTCTCTCTCTCTCTCTCCCTCTCCCTCTCTTTCTTTTATCTTTATCTCTATCTCTACTTTCTGCAGAGCCCCAGCAGGCGTGTTTTATTTATTGTTTGCTGGACTGACGAGCAGAGGAAGAGAGCGGGGGTCTGAGAACCGGATCCCTCCTGCCCTCAACACTCTGTGCTTCTGGGTTTATTGTTTTGCTCTGTGCCCTGTTTACACCCTCATCCTCTGGTGGACAAAAAAAAAAAAAAGACGACTGCGAGGTCACAGGTTGAAGGTCATGACATCGAAGCGTTCGGTCTTTGTGACTTCATAAGAAGTGACCTCACGGGAAGTGTTCAGTTGCTTACTGTGCAACCTCAAAAGGGCATGCCATGTTCCTCTTAGGTGGTAATTAAGAATTTCAGGGCTGCCCACCACTAGCTTCTCTGCCCTCACTGGTGTGTGTGTGTGTGGCTGTGTGTGTATGTGTGGCTGTGTGTGGGAGGGGGGGGGGGATGTGTGTGTGTGTGTGTGTGTGTGTGTGGCTGTGTGTAGGTGTGTCCTGACATTGGCATATTTTATTGTGGACAAGGTTGAAATGACACTCATTTCAAACTGCTTCTTGCCAAAGACTGTCTTTTCTGTGTGTTTTTTTCTCTCTTCTTTGTTACCAGTGTTCTGGCGGTGTTCTGCTGCTCCGCGTCTAATTTCATCAACCCTACCAGCTTGTACTCAGTGGAGACTCCGTTAGTGCACAGTGTGTGAAGGGTGGGATTAGGACTCTTGGCTCTAATTTGAGGGTAGCAACATGGTTTTGAAAGCCCAATTGTGACTGTGCATCCAAACATGTTCAAGGTTAAAGAAGGCTGACCATTAAAACACACACGCATTGACTTGCATTCGTTTCGGGGTCGCAACAATGCATGTCAATGAATGAGAGCGAGCGTGCTAATGAGCCGGCCTCAGGTTCAGTATAACTTCAGAAGTGTTTGGCTACACAGACACTGTAGTATTGGTACATTCACATCATGTTGTCAGCCTTGAAATACAGCCCTGTGTGTGTGTGTGTGTGTGTGTGTGTGTGTGTGTGTGTGTGTGTGTGTGTGTGTGTGTGTGTGTGTGTGTCTGGTGTGTGTGTGGACATCTGTGGACAAAGATTTATTGTGTGATGCTGTGCAGTCCCGCCCCTTGAAACTGCATTGACGTAATAACTGATGTCAGGTCTGCTGAAGTGATGTCAATCGTTGTGCTCCAAATGCCACTAATGAAAATGAGAGAAGAGGTTTTTAGTTTTTATTTTCTCCTGGGCTCTCACACAGCCTTTCAATGCTGGGCAAAGTCGCTCTAGATGTGTGTTGTGTTTTGAATTAGTTTAGCTGTGTGGCCAAACCACACAATACATGTTGCCTACCATCTGTGTTGCTGCAGGGGGGTATTCCTATCACGTGGTTTAGTGACTATAACCCAGATAGGTTAACTCTGAGTGGTAAACCTCCTAAGAGAGAGTCCTATGGCTTCAATCTCCTAGCAGAACAAAGCCATAGGGCACTTCTTTTGGTTCACTTATCCGGGTTAGTCACTACACCATGTATATGGAATACCCCCTCTAGTGAAAGGCTGACAAAAGTCTTTGAGCTGACTAACTTTCTCTGACACCTGTGACACTGTAGGACTGCGTCTCCACACAGGCTGATTTTACACATTGCCACAGTGAAGACATAACACATTCATACACAGTTTGTGTCTTTTCCAACGTTTCCGTTCTTTGTTTGTTCTGTGCTTGAGGGCAGAAAGGAACCAAAACCCTTTAGAATAGGCGAACACATCCCACCTCTGTGGCTCCCCCTGGTGGTTGGGTGTCTGTGTGTGTGTGTGAGCCCTGACATTCCCTTACAATCAGTGACCTGTCTGCCAGTGAGAGGGCAGTCACAGGTCAGCCTTCCTTGTCTATCACCCCCACAAGTCACAGCACCAAAAATTACCAAACTGTCAATTTATGTGGGCATTCTTGGAAACTACCGGAAGTGTCAATCACACGTGTTACCGTTCTCAGTGGGAAGGGGTGTGCACAGTTGAAGTAAAATAGTCTCTGACGCCCTATGGCTGCTTAATGTGCGGGGTCAAAAGAATGGAGCAGGGTGGAGGTCACATGCTGGGGTGAAAGGTCATTTGGGTTGGGATTTGGGGTGGGTTTTAGGGGTTAGCCTTAAATAACTGCAGAGTGATTATGTAGATAGTAAATGAAGAAAAATATATATATAAATATATATTTAAAGTGCAAACATATTTGAAAACTTGAAGTGTGTGTAAAAGCCTTTTAATTAGCCAACTGATGCCAGTAAGTGTTTCTGGACTCTTTCTGGACTGTAGTGCTGTGTGTATTTCTCGTTTCCTCCTCTTTAAGTTCAGCCCTGTGGCTGGGTCGTCTACCAGTCAAGGCTCCGGCGCCAATTAGTCCCAGGAAGACACGAGGCCAACGAGAGATGCCAGTTCATCCCAAATAGTTTCTCTGTCATCCTGAATGCTGCCGAGTTCAGCCAGGGGTGAGTGGTAGCCCGGATAGCAGCTGGTTCTGACCCAGATCCACGTTGGCTTCTATCCGGGAGTGCTGCATTTGTTTGTTTGTTTGTTTGTTTTTATGTGCCATTAAGGACGGTGGTAAATGCCATATGATTCAACAGGGCAGGCTAAGGCCATGATTGATGTGTTCACATAATCATGTTGTGGAATGTTGCCTTATTTAATTTAACAAGCATACATGCTCTTAAATTGTCTTAAGCATCATGTTTCTCCTCCCTCTTACCATTTTGGTTTGTTTGTTTTATCTTTGTATTGATGTAAAACTGTAAAGTATTTTACTCCGAATGTCGGACTTCTTTCTTTTTTATTATTAAAATTGCCCACCTTTCTAGCCCAGGACAATGTGCCACCCAGCCTGTAGTACAACATTCCATATAGTACACACCTGTAAACAGAGAAAAGGAACTGAAATAAAGTATATACATTGTATACACACTGGATGTTTCTTGTAATACACCACACACATTAAAGGTAATATTGCAGTGATTTATTAGTCTTTTAGTAGTTTTAGTGAAAATTGCACTTCTTTTCCATTCTCAGTTAAGTCCTTTCCATCCTCAGCTCTAAGTAAAAAATAAAAGGGTGATTTGAGAGGTAGGCTATTTGCAGTTTCATACAATACCATGAACCAAATACTTTGTATTTGTCTATCAGTATTTAATATGCTGCTGGTCCCCTGTGTAAGTGTAATTGCATCTGGAATTTCAGAAAGTTTCCATTTGTATTTGTTTCACAGCCATCGACAGCTCAAATAAAGGTTTTACATAATAAATACAAAGTTAAGTCTTGTCAGCTACGTATGTTAATGCAAAATAGTGTGTGATGTGTATTTTGTAATGGCCTCCTCAAAAGTTGTTGAACCCTGAAATTTAATACGCCCCTAGTCTATGAATGTTAAAGAATGCTCATATTTCCTTTTACACGAAATTGGAGAACTTTTATTATGAAATATGTTCCCAGTTGTGGCTGACCCGGAAGTGAAATCTGTGCTTATTCAGTGGTTGGTGGGTTTGTTTTCTTAGGCCGAATAATTTATGTTAATAATTAAACAATAACTACAGGTAAACAGCAAACAGAAACACCTCCCTATTTCGTGGTTAGGTAAGTATAAAGTGCTGGAACAAAATTGCTGAAAGTGTTCAATGTTAGATTCTCAAAAACACTCAACGTTTCGAAAGCCTTGGCTAGCTAGCGAGATGTAAACATTAAAGCAAACGTCAGCTGATAAACTAGCAGGCTAACGTTAGCTAAATGTCTTAGTTATGCGCTATATTATTCTTTATTACACTTAATATAGCCTTAGACTCAATTCCATAGAGTGACATTTAACAGTAACACTCTTAAAGTTTATTGTCAAATCAGGTATGTCCGATTACTAGGTTGAGCTAGCTGTATGGAGAACCAATTGAAGTTGACAGACATTCATACTTGACGGAACTTGGGTTACCTTTAGCAGCCAAAGTCACTTGCAGCCTACCGTAAGTTACTTTGCTGCGTGTATATGCCATAGTTTACTGAGACAGGTGAAATTACGCATTAGACCCAGTACATTATTATATACTTTCCTTTGACAGATCATTTATTTTTAGCAAGCTAACGATTTATTTGTAGTTTGTTAGACTAGATATCTAGCATATTCCGTTACCCAGTTTGACATTTCTGTTCAACTGCTAATTTGTAAAGAGGGTCAATATACGTCTATCTGGTTTGTTTAACTTGCAATTATTCATGACATCCATGGCATAGTAAGGTCATTGCATCTTAAAACGTTAGCTGTTACCTGTGTAAGGTAGGCCACCGTTTACAGTACATCTCATTAGGGCCCTGACCTCATTCGAGTAGTTATCCGGAGGTCTAGCCGACTGTCTTTTTGCTTTCATGTCACTAGGTAGGCTTACTGGTAGAGTCGGGTGTCGTAGGAAAACACAGACTGTTTACATATACTTAGGCTACCATGTATCAAATAAATGTCAAAGAAAGAAGCAGAAATATGGCGGTTGAAGTTCCAGTTCACTCCTATTTTAGGTAGAACTAAACGTACACATAAAGCTTCATAAACGCAATATACTTATAACAACAGACCATCACTTATATGTCACCAGTGGTTATTTGACAAATTTAGTTACATCGCTATGTAGGGTAATCCTAAAGATCTTGTTTTATCTTATCTCAAATTGTGCCATTAGTGTGCAGTGAATTTTTGTTTTGTTATGTCTATGTCTCAGCCTCATTTAGCAGCATGTTGAGGAAGAATTACTGAATCTTAAAACATTAGAGCATCCACAGAGATGGTGGCATTCCCTGTTCTCTGTAAATTAGGAGTCTTGTCATTGTAAACATTAGCAATGGTTTGATACTGAACTGTCATCAAGGCTGTATGATGTTCCACTGACCTTTGACCTCTCACCACGCAGCTCACCCCAGGGATGAGCGCACAGATGGAGCGCCGCGCGATCCATGTGGACCAGTCCGAGTTGCTGTGCAAGAAAGGATGCGGTTTCTACGGCAACGCGGCCTGCCAGGGGCTGTGCTCCAAGTGCTGGCGAGAGGAGAACCAGCAATCGCGGCAGAAGCAGATCCAGGATGACTGGGCCCTGGCAGCACGGTAAGTGGCGAAGCCAGAGGAGGAACAGTGCTCGGCTAGCGCTTCATCAGGCTCGGGTTTGAAAGGCTGCGTGCATCTCCCTACAGAAAGCATACAGGAATACCTCCAAACATGCTTCATTTGTCTCTAGTAAGTTCAGGGATGCTAGTGCAGAAGCCTTGGCCCTGAATGTTTACCATCCTAAGGCTGTAGATCAGCCCCTTCAGGACCATGCAGGGGTTTGTTGTGATTGTTGCAGCCAAAAGTAACTGAAATTGCTGTGGGAAGTTTAAAAAGTGTAAGTTAGTCAAATAATAATTTATTCAGAGAATGCAGAAATTCCACTACTTTTCTAATATATTTCAAAATTGCAACCTGCAGTTGCGGGAAATCTTTGAAATTTGCGAGAATTTGTGAAAACACAAGATCACTAAATCCTGGAGGGGGTTTAAGACTACTACAATACTACATTTTGCACAGTGCAGCCAGATTCTAGAAGTGAGTTACTGTAGTCAAGTGTTGATTGGAAAAAATATTTTACAGCTTTCTTTGTCAGAAACATAGCTGTGTAGTTCTGGGGAAAATATTTTTTCCAGCTGTGCTCTATATCTTCCTTACAAGCAATGAACCGACCCTTTCTCTCCACTTCAGTGTATTCTCATTTGCATATGTACATTTCACATTTATTTACTTACCAGTAGCAGCAGCACAAACAGGAAAAGTCTAACAACTACAGTACAAGGAAAGTACAATTTGTTTCTATTTGACAAAAGTACACTAAGCCCGTAACACCCATACTTGTTGACGAACTTACTTGCATGTCCTGTTTTGAGTCCCTGCACACCTACAGCAGCTATACACCGTAAATGTTAAGCCCTGTTTCTTACGGGCCGTGTCACACAAGCAGTCTATGTTTACAAACTCTCGTGTTAACTGATGCTCTCTGTCCTCAGACTGCAGAAGGAAGAGGAGGCTGCTTACGCCAGTAGTCACCAGGAGCCCCAGCCTCAGCCCCAACCCCAGCCCCAGTCCCACTCCTCCATATCCCCCTTCTCCAAATTTGAGGACAAGAAGACCAATGAGAAGTCACGCAAGGTCACCACAGTCAAGAAGTTCTTTAGTCCCTCAGCCAGGATGCAACCAAAGAAAGGTACACTGAAGAGCAGCTGTGTCACATACATTCTCGCCAATTATAAAACGGCTCCTCAGAAATGTTCCAAAAAGCTCTGTTGATTTGAATGGGCCACCCCAACGTTCGGCGGTCTGATTTTTCTTTATATTTACTGTGCAAATAATGAATGGCAGCTGTCATTGGCAATGGGTTTTTTGCTTCTAATTCACATCTTTCATATTGTTCTGCAAGTAGTCCGCTCATTTAACTTAACAGAAAGTCATTGTAACCTGAAATCAGTGGAGGAGTGCTCTATGGTGGGCTTGAATGTTTGAATTATCCAGGGGAAAAGTAAAGAATATAGCTTTTACTGGTCACCTTAAACATTTGTACACTAAGACCTTTTTTCAGCTTATGCGGGTTTTCAAACGACATATTATAGTACTGGCATGTACAGCCTGATAAGCTCCTCTAGATGTGACAGACATGGCACTTGCACAGGTTCCAAGGTTAGGTTTAAAATGATAAACACATTTGACAAGTTATACATGGGTCTGCAGACATTTGTTTATTGTTTGTTTTATGCATACTTACCTTATACATACATAAGGAGTTTATTGTGTCATTGCAAAGTGAGTGTCGTGAAAGGAAGTCATAAGTAAAAGTATTCTACATTCCAAATTCTACATTGTGTGAATCATTGTGACTCCCGCTCCAGACTCCGGGCCTCCAGACACTCCATCACCCGGCTCCAGCCGGATCAGCGCCGAGATGGACCGGGCCACACACGAGTTCATCGACTTCCTCAAGACCCTGCAGAAGCCCGGCCGCGAGATCTTCAAGCAGTGTCGCGCCTTCACCGAGAGCATGGCCTACAAGAGGGTAGGAGACCGTAAACTGTGCTTCAGTGTCCTACATGGACCTGCTTTGAGTGGTGACTAGATATCCAGTGTCCTTATTTTTTGGTAATGCAGTATGGACAGTCTTCCTGTATGTCAAGTGTACGCACATTAGCGAGAGTAGGTGCAGCTCCTCGTCTTTCTCAACAAAATCAAATGGGCGTATAAACACGATCCCTGGCCTACTCTGCTGGGGGAGACAAAAGAAATCTTAGGCTGGATGTTTGAATGTTTGTGTTACACAGTTTTCACCATGACGATTCTTGTCATTCTACAAACAGATGATAACACAAAGATTATTAAAACCACTCCCTGCTAGTGAAATGTGTGGGTCCTGTCACTTTCTTTTAGTTCAAATAGCCTTTTAGTCTGTGATATGTCATTCAGTTTAAAGCGTAACGACTAGAAATAAAAAATGCATATCTTCATCAAAAATAGTTTTCTCAGAATTAATGAAGTTTAATCAAAATCAGGAACTGAAACCGTACAATGCTGAATTCAGCACGCTCGGAACAACATTTTATCGTAACAAAGTATAGGCACAGTTCTGCATTCAGTTTTTATTGTGCTGTTTCATCAGGTGCTTTCGGACCGGTTTCACTTACTCATAGTTTTTAGAAGTAGGAGGAAGTACCTCTTTTTTTATGTGCCCACACTGCAGGAACTGAGAATGATCATAGTTTTGAGGGGCTTTTCTTAGCTCATATGTTTTTATTTGGCTCGTCAGATTATTCCGACCGTATCCAATAAAAAAATAAAAAATAAAAAATGCTCACGAATTAGGCAAGCTGATGCTAAGAAGAAATGAGAGAGAACACCAGGGCACCATGATTTGCATTCTTAATTTCATCACTCGTCTTTAACCGAACTTCAGCCCGACAGAAGTGTTGCAACAAGATTATTGCGTCAGAGTAAGTTTATGTTTTGCAATCCACGAGACACATGGGCTTTCCATAAGTGCAACCGGGTAAGATGAACACAAAATTGTCTTTCCATTCATAGGCTCTGTTTTGGTTGTCTACTTTCCTCTTCAGACTTTTTGACAAAGCCATCGTTCCCAGTTAATTTTTTGCTAACTTCTCTCTGCACCCTATTTTCCCCAAAAAATAAACATTGTTACATTGTAAGGAGGTGCATCATCGAACTATTTCGAAATAAAAATAGCCTAAGATAGACTCCAAGCAGTAGCCTAGGTCTAATTAGGAGGCTCAATGTTGAAGGAAGTCTGTTCCAGAGGCACTTGCTATTTGGGCAAAAGGTTTCAGAGACCTGACCTTCTGGCTTAGAGCCGCCCCAGAACAGCCCTGGATCTGTCAGTTAACTGACTAACTGAACACTAACAAAACACTAACTGAAACCCCTTTGTAACGTTCAGGACATGAGCGCTGAGGATCAGTCCGAGTGTGTCCAGGACTTCTACCAGAACCTGTCCGACAAGCTGCACGCTCATTACAAAGGTAAACATTAAAGACGCCTCGATGAGGGGCTGCATGTTCTCCAGAGTCACTCCAGACACTGACACTGTGTCAGTCAGCTGCTATTTGTGTGGTGGAGTTTTAGTTAACTGGTTCGTGCAGGTCTAACGGCTCTTTCTGTGTGTGTGTGTGTGTGTGTGTGTGTGTGTGTGTGTGTGTGTGTGTGTGTGTGTGTGTGTGTGTGTGTGTGTGTGTGTGTGTGTGTGTGTGTGTGTGTGTGTGTGTGTGTGTGTGTGTGTGTGTGTGTGTGTGTGTGTGTGTGTGTGTGTGTGTGTGTGTGTGCGCAGGAAACACGGAGCGAGTAGAGCTGGTCATGGACGAGGTGGAGAAGTACATGATGAACCGGCTCTATGAAGACGTCTTCTGCCCCGAGACCACGGATGATGAGAAGAAAGACTTGGTCATCCAGAAGAGAATCAGGTGAGCAGGCCGCCACAGCTGAAACACAACACAACACAACACAAACCATGACTTTCACAGATGTATCAGTCAGGTGTGCCTAGGGAGACCAGGGACCAGGTCTGTTTCAGGGCAGGGTAAGAGCAAAGTAAATAGACTGCATTTATATAGGGCTTTTCTACTCATATAGCATTCAAAGTGCTTTCCACATTAATGCCTCAGACATCTACCCATTCATACAGCGATGGCGGAGGCTACTATCTTTTTACTTCCTTTATCTAAGGTGCCTAAATGCGTTCAGTCAACTTCAGTGTCTTGCTCAAGGACACTTTGACACTTGAGGAGGAGGAGGAGGGGTCGGGATCGAACTAGCAACCTTCCGATTGCTAAATGACACCTCTACCTCCTGGTCTGTTTTGCAGGGCGTTACACTGGGTGACTATTAACATGCTGGCAGCGCCCGTGAATGAGGAGATTCCTGCCGTGTCTGATAATGTGGTGAAAGCCATCACAGGTCAGTCTCTGTCTCTGACTCTGTCTCTGACTCTGACTCTGTCTCTGACTCTGACTCTGTCTCTGTCTCTGTCTCTGTCTCTGTCTCTGTCTCTGTCTCTGTCTTTGCCTCTGTCTCGTTCTTTGCCTCTGTCTCTGTCTTTGCCTCTGTCTTTGCCTCTGTCTCTGTCTTTGCCTCTGTCTTTGCCTCTGTCTTTGCCTCTGTCTCTGTCTTTGTCTCTGTCTCTGTCTTTGTCTCTGTCTCTGTCTCTGTCTCTGTGTCTGCTCTGCTCTGCTCTGTAGGTGAACACTCTCATTTCATCTCGTTCTACTCTGCCACTGGTCAGTACAACCAGACATGTACATTTCCAGGGACTGGGGATGTGAAGTGGCATTAGAGGCAAAGAGAATATGGACAGTCTCAGATCTCAGATGAGAATGATATAGAAATGGAGGACTTCTGGTTTACAGGCTTATATCAGAATAACTGCTATCCCTGGCTTATTTCACTCATCCGTACAGTTACAAATCCATTATTATCATCAGTATTTATAAGATTGCAGGAAATATGCTGAGAAGTTATTACATATCTCTAGGCTATTTAGCAGATGCTTTATGTCCAAAGTCAATGACAGCACAAAGAAGGTATCGCCTGTAGGATGTCTGTATCTGCTCCATGGGAATCCAGCTAAACTCCCAGTTGGCTCCACCATTTAAGCTACAGGCCTGAAGCACACTTGTAGGATTTGACTCGTATATAACTATCGTCCTCTTGCTCAGCCGTCATTGAGGTGGACTCCAAGCGGGTTCCGCGTGAGAAGCTGACCTGCGTGACCACGTGCAGTAAGCACATCTTCAACGCCATCAAGATCACCAAGAACGAGGCGGCCTCGGCGGACGACTTCCTGCCCACACTCATCTACATCGTGCTGAAGGCCAACCCCCCTCGGCTGCACTCCAACATCCAGTACATCACACGCTACAGCAACCCCAGCAGGCTCATGCAAGGGGAGGACGGCTACTACTTTACTAACCTGGTGAGAGCACACGCGTACACACACTCGTACACACACATACACATGTACACACACACTTTCACTCACACAGGTGCACTAACACAGTCAAAACAAGCATGGATAGGTGCTACTGTGCTAAACTGGTAAGAATGTACACACACACACACACACACACACACACACATACAGACACACACAGACACACAGGTGTACTCTCACGTGCACTCACACAGTCAAAACAAGTATGGATTGGTGCTTCTGTGCCAAACTAGTAAGATTGTGCATCCACACAAACCCACACACACACACACAGATATCCGTGATATAACAAGGATGACTGTTACTTCACTGACTTGGGGTGCGTTTCTCGAAAGCATCACTGAACACCTACCACAGTGAAATGCTAGAGTCTATCATTTTGAACACTCTCTTGTATATTAACACTTGTTTGTACACTTGTAAGTAACACTTGTATATTACAGTATATCCTGCCTGGGAACACAAGAAACATGACAAAGCAGAAGATGTGACCACCAAAAATGTGGTCCCTATAATCTTATCATGGTGACAAAGGGAAGGTCCCCATCCTAGTACTGCTCAGATTACTTGGGTCAGGAAGCAAACTGAGGTGTGAGAGACAGCCACCTATTGTAGTATGGGAATAATGGTGGGCCAGTGAGAACCATCTCAGGCAAAGGGGCAGAGAAACTTAATTATCAGTCAGAACAACAAAAGGTTGCCAGACCTGATTGCATTAGAAGTTTAGTTCATTTACATGAAGAACCAAGGAGATGTCTTAAAAATAGTATTTATGACTTGGGTTTGGGAGGGTTGGTTGTGGCTCAGACCTACACAGCTGAATGTGGAGTAGAAGGAAGTACCCCTGTATTCCACGTGCTTCGTTACTGCTCTTTACTGCTGCATCAACCAGAGGAGCCAAGGGGGGCACTGTGGCGCAAGCCGATAAGCCCCCCATTTACGGGCTTCATTGCCCGCGGGGACACAGGTTCTATTCCAGCCTGCTGTCGTTCTCCCGATCCTCTCCCTAGTCTTCTCTGCCTCACTTCCTGTCCTTAACTCTTCACCGTCCTGCCCAAATAAAGGCATAAAAGCCCAAAATGAATCTTAAAAAAACACCCGAGGAGCCATCCTTTTGTGCTCACACTCTCCAGGGTGTTTGCACAAGGGTGCTTTTGCGGAAGCGCAACTCCGATTCAGCATGACTGCACACTGTCTGGACATGCTTGATACTTGCTTGAACTGTGACGCAAGCAGTAGCATCCCTACCATGTATGGGAGGCATGCACCAGGGGCCTGTAATCAGACCCATCGCCATCTGTGTCCCTCTCATTTCCTGCCTCTCTTCACAGTCCTGTGTAAATTAAGAAATAAGTACATAAAAATAAATGATAAAGAGGTGATGACTTATCTTCGCTGTGCATTTTCGCAAACCTTGTTGCAGTGCTGTGCAGTGGCTTTCATCGAGAAGCTGGACGGCAAGTCCCTGAACCTGAGCCAGGAGGAGTTTGAGCTCTACATGTCGGGCCAGGCGTCCCCACAGAAGCCCCTGAGCCCCTCCACAGGGGGCCCCCCCTCTGGCTCGGGTTCGGCCATGGCGGAACAGGCGCACCAGAGCCTGGACCTGCTGACGGGGCTGGGCGCACGGCAGGAGAAAGTTCTGGAAGGCGCGCGGCGTCTGGAGCGGGATCTGATTGATTGGTGTGACGGGGTGGAGCATGGCGTCCAGGATGTGCTGGAGCGGTTCCCGCTGGAGGGCGGAGCGGCGGCGTCGGCACCGGCACCAGCACCGGCACCGGCTGACCCGACGGCCATTGACTCGGACAACGTGGAGAACGATAAGCTGCCAGCCCCGCTCCAGCCGCAGCTGTTTGCCAGATAGCTCAACACAGAAGCTAACGCTAACTTTAGCCCCAGCTCCTGGTCCAGACCTCCACATCAGCCCCCTCAGGCTCAGAGACCTCCCCCACCATAGGGCACCCACGGGGGGGCACTCTGTGTGGGGCTCAGCCTGTCACCCACTCATCTGCCCCAATGCTTGTCCTCCTGTGTGTGCTTAGAGAGTCAGCAGCCCCTTTGCTAGAGATAGTCTTGGGCTTTCATAGAAGAGACAAACACATGTTCATACACACACTCTCTCACAAACAAGCACATGCACGCACGCACCCTCATGCTCCACATCGCTCAATGACCCTGATCCTGACCCTGTCCAAATGCCCCTACCACACACAAACACACACACTCACACTAACACCAAGTCATGCAGTCACTTTGTCACAAACACACAAATGTATACACGCACATATAATAAACACACTCCATGGACACTGGCTTTTATACTGAAGGTTCTCTCAGTTTTGGGACATGAACGAGGAAGGTTTTTCAACAGTTTGTGCACTTCCCAGAATGCACTGGGCTTAGATCACTCTTTTCAAAGGTAACACGGGTGTGCTATTTTACAGCACAGTTGAAGAGGACACATCGGCCATTCTAGAACAGCTTGAGGACACATCGGCCGTTCTAGAACAGCTTGAGGACACATAGGCCATTCTAGAACAGCTTGAGGACACATAGGCCATTCTAGAACAGCTTGAGGACACATAGGCCGTTCTAGAACAGCTTGAGGACACATAGGCCATTCTAGAACAGCTTGAGGACACATAGGCCATTCTAGAATAGCTTGAGGACACATAGGCTGTTTTAGAACAGCTTGCCAGGCCAGTCCCAGCTTTTTCAGCTTGTGTAATTAGTTAACAGGACCCCACAGCTACAGTAAACAGTGTCTGATTATATTATATTATATTCCGTGGGCTGTTGGGCAAGGCAGTGCTTTTCTACCTCCATCCATAGGGCACAACTTAATTTCCGTCCTTGCAGGAAAATGTTGCCAAATCCTTCTGACATGAATGCATAGTGTGGTACTTGCGTGAACTGTTTGCATATTCTAGTGGTATTTCAGTTTGCAGCCCAGACATCCATGTAGTGCTTCCCTTTAAAGTGGCCCCATGTAATTATGTATCATCTCCTCACAGCAAAGTCTAGATGAAGAAAAAAAAAGGTGGAATGAGATTTTTTAATCAGAAAAAAAAACATCCTGTTGACCCCAGATGCGACCATTATCATAAGCATGACTGCATTTTTGTTTGACGAGTCTGATCTTTGGCTCAGTTGAAATATATTCTGACTGACAGTCGCTGTCTGACATTTAATTAGACAGAAGAGAGAAAAAGGGGCGGTGGGCGTTAAGCACTCTATATAGAATCATCTGATCTAAACTCAGAAATCTAGTAATCAGCTTTCTGTGGAAAGCAGTGTGTAACTAGCATTTTTTCAAATGAACATGAGAACCAATGGCTTTCAATAACAAACAACAACAAAAACAAAATGGCAGAGTCTGCTCCGGGTCCCGAACAGTTCAGACTCAACAGCAGCTGCAACTGAGCTATCCGTTATGAAATGAATACTAACTGTTCTTGGGGTTTCTCTGGGAGAAGTTGGTAACACTTTACTTACACTTTACACAAGGCTGACATAACCTTGTCCTAAACATGTCATGATCGATGTCTTGTCACTGTCAGGTGTAACGGTGTCGTGTTACCATGGCAGCAATTGTCTTGACCTATCACAGAATCTTTTACGCCATGGCAACTTAGAAGAGAATGTGATAGGCTGTTTTGGAATCTAAACTTCTGAGAGCTGTCATGACCGATATCGACAGTCACTGTCTCGGAGATGTTTATGACATGCTTATGTCACTGTTATGAAGGCATGTTTAAGCAAAGTGTTACGGACAGGTCTTTGGTATTAGTTAGTATTAGTATATTTTAGACTGTTGTTACTGCGTTTATTTATTTACAGTAATGACTTCATGTATCAGGTATTTAAGCACATCGGAGTAAATCTTGCATTTCTTTTCTGAATTTCTTGGTTTGTTTCAGCAATCATGCCTCATATAATTTCTTCATTTTAGAGTGGGGGTTGAACGTTTCTAATGGTCTCCCTTTTTTTTAACCAGATAACCCATGATTTATTGGTATGATCTTGCCACTCATGGACACATTTTTGAACTTTACTTTATTTCAAAGCCTTGTATAAGTTTGCAGTGTGCTTAGGTATGGGTCAAGTCACAATTATGTCCCTGTACATTGTAATTAATGGCAGACAATGATCTATATGACATTTCCCATTGATTAAATAATGTGATTTGTCGTGGAAGTATTTAAATAACAGTGGGTCATGTGTCAAGCACACTTCTTAATGTTTATAGTGGTCATTAGTTGTATTTATGAATTGCATTGAGATGAATAAAAGCTATGAAAACCTCTGCTCTTATAATTTTATGTTTGGTTGTTTGTTCATTTAGGACCATAATTATATACATATACACACATATATTTCTATCACATGTGTTTTATTTGTTAATGTCAAAGTGCATAGTCCTCGTGACTTGCACCTTCTCAGCATGAGTATTATTGCCTTACACAAGAAGTTATCTGACATCAACCATTCTGTTAAACAATCCTTTCCTGTCGCACGAAACTTTTACAAAAAGGAAATGACGTTAGGATCTCGAGTGTCTGTCGAAGTGTATTTAAACAGCCTAGCATAACGTAATATATAAGTGTGGTGACAGTTATTTGAATGAATTTGAGTAGTTTTATCAGTCAGCATGCATTTATTACTCAGTTTCTTAGGTGAGTAACGTAAACCAGAGGCATTATGTTTATGGATTCTGGTCACAGATTTTTCACTGATTCAACAATATTTCTGTTTATCTTTTCTGTAGTTATTTCAGCTCTTCATAGGTGGACCAATGCGCAAAGTAAGTTATGCTTTAATCCTCAGAACCACGTTTTTAAATAACCTGTATAACCTGCTGTCACTCATTTTTGACCACAGAAAGGGGCCAAACACACCTATGGGGCCGAACACCAGGGCGCCTTTCTACAGGCGCAGACATAAACATCATATAGACACCTATATGATGTCTATGGGCGCAGACGCTTCAAAAACGCCTTGGCAAAGTGCGGCGGCCAAAACAGCCTGGAGCGCCTATAGCGGGCCTGCGTGCGCAACCAGGCCATCAAACGTAATACAAACTTTTGGTGTTTGAATAATTTTTGGACTTCGAATTGTATTGCACCAGGCTGTTTTGGCCGTCACACTTTGCCAAGGCGTTTTTCAAGGATTAACTTTTCAGCGCAAGGCGCGGACATAGACATAGAAAACTATGCAGGCTTATATTTAAGTGAATATATTAAAATCACATTCATGTTGTTCAATGGTTAATCTTCGTTAATGGACACTAGGTAATGTAACCAATTTCCATATCGGCGTAAGGCTACGTGAATGTGAAAATAAGATAAGATCCTTTTTATGGAAATCCAGTCGACAGGAAAGCGGTGGTGGAGGTGACCGAGGGTAGGTCTTATCTGCTCTCGGGCGGTTCATTACGACTGACCTGTGACGTGCCAGAGGATCCATACCATTGGACATTCGACTGGTTTTTTAACGGACAAAAATTGGCCAGGGGCAAGTCTTATGCAATGGTTGTGTATGAATGTATGTATGATTGTATTTGTCCAGGAGGAGGCGCTGTTGCGCCTCATACCACATTAGTCACGTGTGACAATACTTGTCTATAAAGGGGGATGTGCACCCTTCGTTCTATCTGTTCTTCCATAACTCTCACGGAGAGCAGTAAGTGTCAGTTCATCAATAAATATGCCACAAGGTTGAAGGCTGAATATACATTCTGTTGTAACTATTATTCCGCTGTGCAGGTAGGCAGGAGGTATAAGCCTACCTGTCAACAGGTTATGGGCCCAGGTAACGGAGAATAGTTATAAAGTTTGACGGACATGTGCGTAGAGAGCTAGCAAGACTGCGCTAGCATACAGAAGTTGGATAAACCAAAAGAGCTAGTTTAGCATCGGGAGTACCGGGAAGCTAAAGCTAGGCTGAAAAGGAGCGACAAACAGAAAAAGCCATGACGAACAGAAGCAAGTGGCCCACGTTTGACGGGAGAGCAGAGGAGTATGAGCTCTGGGAAGAAAGGATGCTGTGCTGCATGCACGGAGTGGGGCTGAAGCAGACGATCCTTACAGAGCCCAGTGGACCACTGACGGTTGAAGAAAAGGCTAACGATGACAAGCTGAATGCTGACTCCTATTGTGCATTGGCGCCGCTACTTGACAATACGAGCTTGGGACTTATATTCAGAGACACGAAGGACAAGGGCAGAGAGAGCCTCAAAGTGTTAAGAGAACACTACATCGGAAAAGGTAGACCCCGTATTGTCTCCCTGTACATTACTATGACTGCGCTGAAGAAAGCTGACAACGAGACTGTGACGAAGTACGTTATCCGAGCCGAGCAGATCATTACGGCACTCAGGGGTGCAGGTGAAGCACCGAGTGAGGGACTGATGATGGCGATGGTGATGAGGGGGTTACCGGAGAAGTACAAACCGTTCACATTGATGGTGACGCATGGTTCAGCAGACATGACGCTGGGGGAGTTCAAGACAAAGCTGAGAAACTTCGAGGCTTCAGAAGACTCAGACCCAGCCGCAGAAGAGGCGGGAGAAAGAGTGCTGAGGGCCCAAGCAGCGCCAAGGAAAAAGACCGGACCAACGGAGATGGTGTGTTGGCGGTGCGGAGAAAGGGGCCACAGAAGGGATGACTGCACAGAGAAAGTTTGGTGTAGTTTTTGCAAAAGCAGGGGGCACACAGACAAGGCGTGCTCAAAGAAGGAGCGTGAAAGGAGCGCCCGGTGTGCATGTGCCCAAGATGGCGGCGGTGGCGGTAGAGCAGGTCGTGAACAAGATGGCGCCAGGGGAGCCGCGGGAGGAGAAGACCACACCTTCAGCACACACACAGAAGATGCCAGCCTCTCACTGCAACGGCTGCCGATCCAGAGAAAGGGACTGATCGTGGACACGGGCGCGTCGTCCCACATCATCAACGACAGGGGCAGGTTTAAGGACTTTGACAGCACCTTCAAGCCGGAGAGACACAGCATGGAGCTGGCAGACGGGAAGCGCACTGTCGGGATTGCGGAAGGCAGGGGTGACGCACAGGTATACCTCATAAACAGCGAGGGGCGCCAGTGTACAGTGACTCTAAAGAACGCTCTTTACATCCCCTCTTACCCCCAAGAACTCTTCTCGGTTAAGTCTGCTACCGCTCACGGTGCCAAGTTGTTCTTTGAAGAGGGTAGAAACGTCATGGTGTCGCCGGATGGCACAAGGTACAATATTAATGTGTATAAGAGAATGTACTACTTACAAACTGAGTGTGATGCAGATGATGTATGTAACGTTAGCTATGATATCCAGACATGGCATGAGGTAATGGGTCACTGCAATTACGAGGATATCTTAAAGCTGCAGAGTGTGACAGAAGGCATGCACATTAAAGGTGCAAAGCGTAGGCCTGATAAAGAATGTACAGTGTGCATAGAGGGAAAGTTCACTCAAACGAGAAACAGAGATCCTGCAGATAAGGTTAAGACACCACTTGAGCTAGTGAACACAGACCTTGCTGGTCCAGTAAACAATGAGTCCATAGAGGGTTTCAGGTACATGCAGTCTTTCACCGATGTGTATACGGGGGCAGTGTTGGTTTACTTCCTGAAAGCGAAAAGTGATGCAGTTCAGGCCACTGAGAAGTACCTGGCAGATGTAGCTCCTTATGGCACTGTGAAATGCATTAGATCAGACAACGGGACCGAGTTCATTAACAGAGAGTTTCAGACACTACTAAGAAAGAACAAAATTAGACACGAGACTTCCTGTCCTTACTCCCCACACCAGAACGGGATAGCTGAAAGAGAAGGGCGCACTCTTTTTGAGATGGCCAGATGCAAGCTTATTGACAGCGGCCTACCTAAGAATCTTTGGCACTATGCCATCCAGGAAGCAGCCTATACTAGGAACCGGTGCTTTAACAAAAACACAGGCACTACCCCATATACAGCAATGACGGGTAAAAGGTGCAATCTCGCCAGCATGCATAAATTCGGGTCAGTGTGTTACGCCTACCAGCAAGACAGGGGAAAGCTAGAATCTAGGTGTGAGAGAGGACTTTTTGTAGGACATGACAAGAGCAGTCCCGCGCTCCTAGTTTACTACCCCAGTAAAGAAAAAGTGCAGAAACACAGACTGGTAAAGTTTGTCACCAAGACAACCTGTGAAAATGAGACCCAGACACAGGGAGTAGAGCTGGACCCCAGAGTAGTTTATGACAAGATCATAGAGAATCCACAGCCTAGTGTGCTGAGCACAGATGAACAGGCTGACGGTCCACAGTCAGCACCAGAGGATGATGACGAGAAGCACCCTAGGGTGACGTCACATGCCTCAGACAGTGGGAGATATCCCGCCAGAGAGCGTAAACCCCCAGTGTACCTGAGAGATTATACTGTAGAAGATACCGATGATGACAGTACGCTCATGAGTGTAGATTACTGCTTCCGTGTAGTTTGTGGTGTACCTCTGACCTTTCAAGAGGCCACGACATCAACTGACTCAGGAAGGTGGAAGAAAGCGATGGACGAGGAGATGAGATCCCTAGAGGACAACCAGACCTTTACACTGACTAGGTTACCAGAGGGCAGGAAGACAGTGGGAGGAAGATGGGTATACTCGATAAAGGGTGACATTGACGGACACGACCAGTACAAGGCTAGGTTCGTAGCAAAAGGATACAGCCAGAGAGCGGGCATAGATTATGGCGAGACATTCTCACCAACAGCCAATCTTACAAGTATACGTGTAGTGATGCAGAAGGCAGCCCAAGATGATTTGATCTTGCATCAAATGGATGTGAAAACAGCCTATCTGCACGCTCCCATTGATCGAGATATCTATATGGAACAACCTGAAGGTTACGAAAAAGAGGGGGAGAAGTTAGTGTGTAAACTAGAGAAGTCCATTTACGGCTTGAAGCAGTCGGGGCGAAATTGGAATGAGATGCTCCACACATGCCTTGTAGATGACAACTTCACTCAGAACCCGACAGACCACTGCGTCTACACAAAAGAGTCTAAAGAGGCAGGAAAGGTAATAGTAGTTATCTGGGTGGATGATCTTATCATTGCAGCCAGCAACACAGGGAGTCTAGAGAAAGCGAAAAACATGTTTTCTACCAGATTTAAAATGAAGGACCTAGGTAAGTTGAAATATTTTCTGGGCATAGACTTCAGCCAGTCCGATGGCTGTGTGAAAGTGTCACAAAGGAGGTATGTTGAAAAGATACTGGAACGATTCGACATGCAGGAGTGTAGAATTAGGGAGACACCATGTGACCCAAAGTTAGACTACTCTGAAGATGCCCCTAAAATGTCGGATGTGAGGAAGTACAGGGAAGCTGTAGGCAGTCTCATTTACTTGACAACCTGTACACGTCCTGACCTATGTTTCGTGGTGAGCAAGTTGTCACAGCACTTTGCTGACCCTTCAGATGAACATTGGGTTACCGTGAAACATGTTTTGCGTTATCTCAGGGGTACTGCAGACAAACAGCTCTGCTTCAGAAAGAGTTCAGAGAGTCTAGGCCTACAGGCATATAGTGACGCAGACTGGGCTGCGGACGCTACTGACAGACGCAGTATCACCGGCTATTGTGTGAGTATGGGTAAAGACAGCTCCCTAGTCTCTTGGAAAGCCAAGAAGCAACCCACAGTAGCATTATCCACATGCGAAGCCGAGTACATGGCTCTAGCTCTTACAATACAGGAGTGTATTTATTTGGAGCAACTACTGGGAGGTTTAGATACCTATGTGTATCAGAAAACTGTTGTTTATGAGGATAACCAGGGGACAATAGCGCTGGTTAAAAACCCCGTGTGTAGACAAAGGTGTAAGCATGTGGACATTAAATATCACTTCATTAGGTCTACCATAAGGGAAGATAAAATGACACTTGTTTACTGTCCCACAGACGACATGGTTGCGGATGTTATGACAAAGCCCGCCTCCAGATTTAAGCTGATGAAATTTGCAGGAGTCATGTTTGGTGTGTAAAATGTTTACATTTGACTATGACAAGTTTTTCTTTTATTGTTCTGTTTTGTTTATTTGATGTAAAAGTTGTACAGTATACATGTCATTCATAAGTGGGAGTGTTGAGAATGGTTGTGTATGAATGTATGTATGATTGTATTTGTCCAGGAGGAGGCGCTGTTGCGCCTCATACCACATTAGTCACGTGTGACAATACTTGTCTATAAAGGGGGATGTGCACCCTTCGTTCTATCTGTTCTTCCATAACTCTCACGGAGAGCAGCAAGTGTCAGTTCATCAATAAATATGCCACAAGGTTGAAGGCTGAATATACATTCTGTTGTAACTATTATTCCGCTGTGCAGGTAGGCAGGAGGTATAAGCCTACCTGTCAACACCCAGGTAATTCAAAGTGGAAACTACACGTGCATGGGTACCAAGGAGAGTGAGCTGGATCAGACGGGCTTCCTTCGGACACAGATCAGCGCTCCATTACCTGTGGACATTGATGGTAAAGTTTGTGCACGATGTTTAAAATTGGCCAGATTTCCACAAAGTTATCAACACTATAACTAATCAAGTGCATTTAAAACTATATTGTATTCGTTTTTTTTGCATAGTTGGCTTGATTTTATTACCATAACTGTAGGTGGGTGGATTATCTTGGAGGCCCCCAGCAAAGCACCCATCATCGGGGAAACGATGACCTTGACGTGCCGGCTACGTGAAAACTATTTAGATACTGAAGTCATCTTCTACTTGAACGGGAGAGAGATGAGCAGGCAGCAGAACAACACAGTGACTGTGCCTAACCTAAATTTAGATCATGGAGGAGAATATACCTGCAGGGCCAAGTGGGAGACTCAGGGTTTGTACCACTCTGTACACACTGCACACTCTCCCGGTGTTTCAGTGACCATCCTAGGTAAGAATCAATAAAGATTATTGATGTATGTATTTATATTTATTAACTTCAATCAGTGTACCTCCTCAGAAGAAGTGTGCTAAGATTGATGATTTCCATGGGCTGTTATAGACCTACGTATAATGGCAAGAAAACGGATCTATGCTGTGTATCACTACTTGTGAAAGTTCAGAACTTCCTGTTTCTGGAGTAATCATAGCTAAACAAAATTCTCTCACTCACTCCCTCCTTCCTCCTCCCCTCCACTCACACACAAATTAACTATTTTGAAACTACCTTCTATTTTCTTGCTGTAGATTTCAAGCTTCTGCTATCCGTATTTTTAGTTTGATCCCCAGAAACATCAAATGTGTTTGAAGCTAGTGTTCCTGGTCTAGTGGTTGCATAGTGGTCGCTGGCCCATTGTTTTGGAAGCATTAATTTTCAGCTGTGCCAAAAACATCAATGACTTTCGATTTTAGATTGACTGAGGTTAAGTTTTCCTTGTTGGACAGTTTGAAAAAATTTAGCTACCCAAGGACATGATCTAACTGAGAAGTTTATGTTGTTATGTTGTTTTTGTATTTAAAAAAAAGCGGTAAACTACCACTTAACCTGTCTTCTTTAACTTAACGAGGCATCGCTTTGCTACACCTTTCTATTGTTTCTGTATCTGTCACAGAAATACTAACCACACCAAAGCTGTCTTGGAGCATAAAATCAGTCGGGAGGGAAAGAGATTTGAAGCTGACCTGTACAACAAAGGTAAACACCAGAAAGACCAGCTCATTTCCGATCCACTACTACTTCCTGAAGAATAACACCCAATTGAGTCCGGCCATGTCGAAAAACATCTTTACCATCCGGAATGTGGGCAGGGAGGATAGCAACTGGTACAGCTGCAGGGCCGTGGTACCCAAGCTGAACCAGAAGAAATGGAGCACACCGGAACGTGTCAATATCAGAATGAGTGGCTAGTATTTAGTATGTAGTAAGTAGTATGGGTATAACCATGTTAAATGTCAAGTTATGTATGAAAAGCTGTTTCTTGTCATTCATTTCTAAAAAAGACCCTTACCCTTGCTGTGGAAATCATATGGGAATAAACCGTTTTATGTACAGAGGATTGACTACCATACCAATGGATTAATATGAATTTAAAGTTGTCTGTTACCCATGAATGTATAAGAGGGTGGTGCTTAGTGTGCAAAATGAAGATTAAGAACATGTTCCCTGTTTTGACGTATTCCTCATTGAATGTTATTAAAGCAAGTGGAGCCTTGGTTCTCATACTGCTTTGTTTTATTTCAAAAGTGAAGGTCTTCATGTCCATAGTACAGAGATACTGTTTGTTTGATAGAAGTTTTAAGTTAGTGAGGGTGTATGCTGTTTAAAGAGGGATACTACCACTTCACTGAGTCTATCACACATCACTTTCTTCTTTAACTTAACAAGTGCATTGCTTTGCTATAACATCACAGTCAGGAGAAACAATGCATGGCTATACACACACAAATCCATACTATTGAGGGCTGGTAAAGAAGGATTCAAGCCAACTATACAAAATGTTTTCCTAAACTCAGTCAGGTTTGAAGGGCAACATCCGGCCACGTGATACGTAAATGTAGGTGACACTTGTGTTTGTTTTTTTCTCAGGAAAATGTATTCTGAAATGTGTTGTGTCATGATCTCATATTCAGTGGCATTATTTGGAAAAGCCGGAGGATGGGATGGGAAGGATTGGGATTCATCAATTCTCTTCAAATCACTGAAGAGAGAAGGAGGGGCGGTGGGCGTTAAGCACTCTATATAGAATCATCTGATCTAAACTCAGAAATCTAATAATCAGCTTTCTGTGGAAAGCAGTGTGTAACTAGCATGTTTTCAAATGAACATGAGAACCAATGGCTTTCAAAAGCAAACAACAAAAAAAACGAAATGGGAGCTTCTGCTCCGGGTCCAGCACAGTTCAGACTCAACAGCAGCTGCAACTGGCCTATCCGTTATGAAATTAATCCTAACTATTCTAGGAGCTTCTCTGGGAGAAGTTGGTAACACTTTACTTAAAATGGAGATAAGTCTGACATTACCTTGTCCTAAACATGTCATGATGGATGTCTTGTCACTGTCATTGTCAGGTGCAAGTGCAACGGTGTCCTGTTACTATAGCAGCAGGGGTCTTGACCCATCAAGGAATCTTTTACGCTGGGGCAACTACGAAGAATGTGATTGGCTGTTTTGTAAGGGATAATTCATCGAACGACGGTCATTATAGGGATAACCCCGGACCGGGCGAACACCACCCGAGGCGAATCCATCCATCACATGTGGTTGGCTAATGTCACAGTGCATAGTTCCCGCGTGAGTCATTCATTTTGTCAGCATGGGTATTGTGAAATCTTAGGGAATTATTGCCTTAAACAAGAAGATCCTTTCCTGTTGCATGAAACTTGTACAAAGAGGAAATTACGTTTTGATCTCTCGAGGGTCTGTCGAAGTGTATTTATACAGCCTAGCATAACATAATATACAAGTGTGGTGACGGTTATTTGAATTAATTTTGGTAGCCTATAGTTTTATCAGACAGTCAGCATGCATTTATTTCTCAGTTTCCTAGGTGAGTAACGTAAACCAGAGGCATTAGGTTTATGGATTCTGGTCACAGATTTTTCACTGATTCAACAATATTTCTGTTTATCTTTTCTGTAGTTATTTCAGCGCTTCGTAGGTGGACCAATGCGCAAAGTAAGCAATGCTTTAATCCTCAGAACCAAGTTTTTAAATAATGCTGATTTAATGTATCAACTGCTGTCACTCATTTTAGATCACAGTAACGATAGGCTAATATTTATCAGAAGTGAACATATTCAAATCACATTCTCTTTGTTTAATAGTTAGTCTCCTTAGTTCCGTTATTTGACACTTGCTAATGTGACCAATTCCCATATCAGTGTTAGGCTACTTTAATGTGAAAATAAGATCAGATAAAATAAGATAAGCTCCTTTGTATGGTTAACTAGTCCACGGGAAAGCGTTGGTGGAGGTGACCGAGGGTACGTCTCATCTGCTCTCGGGCGGTTCATTACGACTGACCTGTGACGTGCCAGAGGATCCAGACCATTGGACATTCGACTGGTTTTTTAACGGCCAGAAATTGACTTGGGGCAAGTCTTATGCAATTCGGCAGGCCCGGATATTTCAGAGTGGAAACTACACGTGTATGGGTACCAAGGAGAGTGAGCTGGATCCCTCGGGCTTCCTTCGGACGCAGATCAGCGCTCCATTACCTGTGGACATTGATGGTAAAGTTTGTGCAAGATGTTTAAAATCGGCCAATATTCCACAAAGTTATCAATACTCTTTAACTAATCAAGTTCATTTAAAACTATATTGTATTCGTTTTATTGCATAATTGACTTGGTTTTATTACCGTAACTGTAGGTGGGTGGATTATCCTGGAGGCCCAAGCAAAGCAATGATCATGGAGGAAACGATGACCTTGACGTGCCGGCTTCGTGAAAACTATAAAGTTGAAGAAGCCATCTTCTACTTGAACGGGAGAGAGATGTGGAGGCAGCAGAACAACAAAGTGACTGTGCGCAACCTCAATTTAGATCATGGAGGAGAATATTCATGCAGGGCCATGTGGAAAACTCGGGT
>NC_137928.1:15317663-15322884 GCF_963457725.1 Sprattus sprattus | reverse complement strand
TTATGTTTTATTTATATCTATAAACTCAGAAGAAGTAGACCTATAGACCTATAGATCTATAATAGCAAAACCGATCTACACTGTGTATCACTAGCTACTTGCGAAAGTAAAACTCTTGAGAACTTCCTGTTTCTGGAGAAATCATAGCTAAACAAAACTCTGTCACTCACTCTTTCCTTCCTCCTCTCTCTTTTTCCTCCTCCCCTCCTTCACTCACAGACACAAATTAAACTATTTTGTAGGATTTTCCTACAATTAACTACCTTCTATTTTCATTCTGTAGAATTCAAGCTTCTGCTATCTGTAATTTTAGTTTGATTCCCAGAAACATCAAAAGTGTTTGAATCTAATATTCCTGGTCTAGTGGTTGCATAGTGGTCGCTGGCCCATTGTTTTGGAAGCATTAATTGTCAGCTGTGGCAAAAAAAAAAAATAGAAAACAGAACAAGATCATTGGATTTCTATTTTCGATTGACTGAGGTAAAGTTTTCCTTGTTGGACAGTGTGAAAAGAGGGAGCTTCTTAAGGACATGAGTACATAATCTAACTGTGAAGTTTATGAGGGTGTATGTTGTTTTTGTATTTAAAAAAAGCGTGAAACTTCCACTTTACCTGTCTTCTTCAACTTAACGAGGCATCCCTTTGCTTTACCTTCTTTTGTTTCTGTATCTGTGTCACAGAAATACTAACCACACCAAAGCTGTCTGCGAGCATAACCTCAGTCGGGAGGAAAAAGGATTGAAGCTGACCTGTTCAACAAAGGTAAACACCAGAAAGACCGGCTCCTTTCCGATCCACTACTACTTCCTGAAGAATAACACCCAATTGAGTCCGGCCACTTCAAACAAAATCTTCACCATCCGGAATGCAGGCAGGGAGGATAGCAACTGGTACAGCTGCAGGGCCGTGGTACCCAAGCTGAACCAGGAGAAATGGAGCACACCGGAACGTGTCAATATCAGAATGAGCTAGACAGTGGGTAATAGTAGTAATATGTATTTAATATGTAGTTGGTAGTATGTAGTATGTAGTGGTAGAATGTAGTATGTAGTATGTGTATATAACCATGTGCGGGGTGTTGATGCTATTCCACAAGAGCAGGCTGTGAGTTATGAGGTTTTTTACTAATAACCGTGTCTTATTTTTTCTTATTATTCACATTTTCTGTGTTCATATCGCACATTTTAAATGTGCAGTTATGTATGAAAATCTGTTTCTTGTCATTCATTTCTAAAAAGACCCTTAACCTTGCTGTGGAAATCAAATGGGAATAAACCGTTTTATGTACAGAGTTAGGATTGGTTACCACATACCAATGGATTAAAATGAATTTAAAGGTGTCTGTTTCCCATTTATGTATGAAGGGATGGTGCTTAGTGTGCAAAATGAAGATAAAGAACATGCTCCTGTTTTGATGTATTCCTCATTGACTGTTATTTAAGCAAGTGGAGCTGGATTATTATATATACTGCTTTGTTTTATTTCAAAAGTGAAGGTCTTCATGTCCATAGTACAGAGATACTGTTTGTTTGACAAAAGTTTTAAGTTGATGAGGGTGGATGTTGTTTAAAGAGGGATACTACCACTTCACTGGTCTAGTCTATACACATGACTTTCTTCTTTAACTTAACGAGTGCATCGCTTTGCTATAACATCACAGTCAGGAGAAACAATGCATGGCTATACACACACAAATCCATACTTTTGAGGAATAAGGGCTGGGGAAGAAGGACTCCAGCCAACTATACAACATTTTTTCGTAAACTCAGTCAGGTTTGAAGGGGAACATCCGACCACGTGATAAACGAAGGTGACACTTGTGTGTTTTTTTGTTTTTTCTTGAGAAAATGTATTCTGAAATGTGTTGTGTCATGATCTTGTTTTCAGTAGCATTATTTGGAAAAAGTCAGAGGGTGAGATGGGAAGGATTGGGATTCATCAGTTCAATTCCCTAAGAGTCTGGCCTCAGGGCTCAGCCCCGGCTGGGTCAGGGAAGAGCAGGAACCCGGTGAAGGTGCTGTCATCCTCGCTGCTGGAGTAGGCCCCGTTCCAGTCCCTGAGGGTCTCCACCCACACCTGGTCGCCCTGAGCCAGCCGCAGCAGCACCATGTTGGACGCCTGGTCAATGTCCTGGCCATAGAGCGTGTCCCTGGACCGCAGGCGCCGCGCGCCGTTCACCACCAGTGCCGCCCGCAGGGGCCGGTTGCGCACCGTGATGTGGTAGGCAAACACGTAGACGCCCGGGTGGGTGCAGTTGAACTTGCTGGAGGCCAGGTCGTAGTGGTTCTCTCCGTTGTAGAAGACCTTGTCGAAGCGAATGGGGAAGCCCGAGGGGGGGAAGGACTTGCTGGGGACGAGCCCCACGCTGAAGCCCGAGCGCGGCCGCTCCTCGCTCTTGCCGGCGGCGCCCTTCATGCCGCGATTGCCGCGGTCGCCTCGCTTACCCGGGGGGCCACGGTCTCCCTTCGGGCCCCTCATGCCACGGTGGCCAGCGGCTCCGGGGGACCCCTGTAGCCCAACGCCTCCTGACGGACCGGGCTTGCCGGTCTCCCCTCGTTCGCCTGTAAGACCCGGAGTGCCGTGCATACCGTTCAGGCCAGGGGTGCCAGCCTCGCCCCTAAAACCCGGGGGACCTGGGTCACCTTTGTCGCCTTTCGGAGGCCTTTCTCCAAGACCCCCACACTCTCCCTTGTCACCCTTGTCGCCTTTCCCTCCGGGGATGCCAACAGGTCCGGGTGGGCCAACGTTACCAGGTTCACCAGTCTCTCCCTTGGTGCCATTCTCAGCTGGATACCCTCTCTGCCCTTTGTCGCCCTTGAGTCCCGGGGAGCCAAGTCCCCCACGGTCACCTTTAGAGCCGACCTCACCTATGAAACAACAAATTAACTCACTGGCTACCCATCACCCAAATCACAGCTGATTCATTCTTTTACATGGGCATACAGTATCATTTGCCTTTTAAGTGGACTGGGGCCTCTGGCGACCTGCTGATGTGCACAAATAGTTTCTCTGAGTGGTCCTACCTCTTTCCCCAGGGTTCCCACGTATTCCAGGAGATCCCGTTGTTCCACTGCTTCCTGGGTCACCCTTTTCCCCTGCCCAGTTGAAGACCAAATGCGTAACTAATTAAGTTAGATGATAACGAGTCAGTTTGTTTAGTTTAGATCTCTTGAGCATCTGTCGGCCTACCTCTCTCTCCCTTGAATCCCAGTGGTCCAGGTGCACCTGAGAGGCCAGCCAATCCTCTGAGGCCTTGTTCACCCTTTTCACCCGGGGGACCTGTGGCAAACGCATTCATCCAGACCACAAGGTGAGAAAAGAGCAAATTTGTAAGGAAGACGCCGGAAAAAGAAAAGAATTGAAAGAAATGGTAAAGACATTTCAGTATAACATTCCTTTACCTGGAAATCCCCTTTCACCCTTTAGTCCTTTGGGCCCTTTCTCTGGGGGGCAGCATTCACAGAAATTAAAGTAGCACTCGTTATAATCCATGGTGTAGTTCTCCGACCCGCCACCAGTGACAGCTGTTCCCCCCATGGCATAATCCGAGGCCACTTCACTTGGCACAGTGGTGGTTTCGGTCGTGGGCTGCTGCCCCAAAGGGTGCTCCGTAGGGTGGGCCACTTTCGCAGGGCTGCTGTGCCAGCCCATGGTGGTCTGGGGCATCGGGGGCATCTGGGGCAGCTCCCGCAATGGCTTCTTTGTGTACGAGAATTTGGGCCGCGCAGTTGTCTTGGCTGAAGTCAGAGTCACCGTGAGAATCAGCACCACCACAGTCACTGAGGCCAGTTGAAAAGAAGGCATTTTCATTATGCTGTCTGTGAAAAGAGAGGGATTGAATTGATTTAAGTTAATTTAAATAAAAACATTTAAAAATGTAAGTTTTATATTTGTTCATAGTTATAGATCAATATAAAGGATGATTGCCAAAGAACATGCACAAATTGTCACAAAGTCTTAAGGTGTTTAAAACGTTAACATAATTAGTTTATGTTTAAACACTGCAATATAAAGCTAAAGCAAAGTATGCAATTTACATTCTATCCAGCTGTAGTTCAGTTTTAATCTGATGTATGGCCAAATACCCACAATACAACAACATTTTTTTAACAGTATGTTCAATGTACAAAACAATTGCTGAGCATTTACATTCTTAAACAATGTTTGCTTTCTAGACACTTCACAAACTGCACATGATGAACTACACAGAATAAAGTAGTTCAGTAGCAGTTCATTTAGACGTTACACAAATCTGCCCAAAACTTCCAGGGAAACCATTGGCAGTAATATTGTTCTACTTTTGACAAGGTCGTGTAGAAGCCATCATATGTGTTATCACATTCTTTCTGTTTCTCTCCTACTCTGCCAGTTATACAAAGTTATTCCAAGAATATAAGGAACAGACTATATTATTGCAACACAACTGTGAATTCATGACATAGCACAATTGTGCATTAATCAAAAGTTATGCATAAATGTAAAACGGCAGAGGATATTCAACCACTGAGCAAAGGCTTCAAAGAAGAAATTCCCCACCAGAAGTTGACACTTACCGTATTGTTTGCAAATCCTTTCATTCGTGCAATCAGTTATTTGAAATAATCATTCCCCCAACAGGACTTTGGAGAGTACAGGGGCTCTAGATCCCTTTGATATGGTTTTAATGCTTCAATAATCAACCGCTCTACCAATAAGAACCGGGGTGGGGGGGTGTGTGTGGAGGGGGCGGGGGAGTGGGGTTCTGTGAAACCTGAGGACCCACCGACTAATCTTCTCGGGGCTGGGGGAGGAGTGGGGCTGTGGGGGACCATGCAGAACCCCCAGTGCTGCAACCCCACTCTGCTGCTCTCTCTCTTTCTCTGTCTCTTTCTCTCTCTCTCTCTCTCTCTCTCTCTATCGCTCTGTCTCTCTCTGTGCCACTCACTCTCTCGCTCTCGCTCTTTGCCTCTCTCTCTGCCTCTCTCTCTCTTTCTCTCGCTCTCTCTGGCTCTCTCTCTCACTCTGCCTCTCTCTGCCTCTCTCTCTCTGGCTCTCTGTGGCCCTCTGCCCCCCTCTTTTTCTTTCACACTATCTCTCCCTCTCCCTTTCTCTGCCACTCTCTCTCTCTCTCTCTCTCTCTCTCTCTCTCTCTCTCTCTCTCGCTCTCTGTGGCTCTCTTGTGTGTGCTGCTATTGTGACAAGGGATACAGAACCCTCAGGAGTCACTTCATCCAAAACGCAG